>NW_010328407.1:0-1792 GCF_000700745.2 Antrostomus carolinensis
CAGCACGTTGGGGAAGGGGAGGGGGAAAGGGCGTGTGTGATGGGGGCTGATGCTCCAACCTGATCGAGTCCATTTGCCAATTCACCACTGGCATCACTTCCGGATCAGTCCTCAGGTTCTGCTGCAGAGTGAGGAGATTTTTTTATTTTTTTAATTTTTTTTTCCCCCTTACTCTTTCTCCTTTTCCTCCCTCCCTCCCCATCTGGATGCTGGGAACTTGAAACCTCCTCCCTTGACTGCAGCAGGATCTGCCCCAACCTTCCCTCAACTTTGCACTGCATCAAAGAAAAGAGAGCGAGCCACAGGCTGTATTGGACTGATGGGGGCAGGGGATCTGCCAGCCCTTTACAATTGATGTTGCCATATCTCTAGGACCCAGAGCAATCTCTTTCCCCCCTGCTTTTTTTTTTCTCTCTCATTTTTTCGTGTGTGTGTGTGTGTGTGTGTGAAGGATCCTCTTGGTTACTGCTATTATTTTCCCTTAACAGGGAGACCACACAAGCCATGGCTGAGAGGAAGCAGTCTGGCCGGCAAGGCGAGGAAGAAGAAGTGCCAGCCTTCTTCAAAAACCTGGGCTCGGGCAGTCCTAAACCCCGGCAGAAATTCTGTGGCATGTTCTGCCCGGTGGAAGGCTCCCTGGAGAACAAGACCATCGATTTTGACTCCCTCTCGGTGGGCCGCGGATCTAACAAAGTCGTGGCGAAGCAGAAGGATGTTGCCCACCTGGGTCCGGATGCTCAGTCCGTCTATTCCAGGCAGAGCGGGAAGGGAGGGGAACCATCTGTTGATTTCGGGAGAAAGGTGGAGATCAGGAGTGCCACTGGGAAGGAGGCGCTGCAGAACCTGAATGACAAGGTGGGTGCACATATATATAATGTGTGTGTGTGTGTGAGAGATGCAGCTTGAACACGCCAGAGGCTGCAGCAGGGATGTATCCTTTCCACCCTGCAGTTTCTTGCTTTTTTTATCAGTTGCATGTATGTGGCAGTCAATGTCTCCCTCTAAGAAGCAGCATCTCTACTAGAGCCTTGCCAGACCTCTAATGTTATCCCTGTGCTCTCTGCAGGTGTGTGTGTATGTGCACAGGGAGGAGGGCAGAAGAAGAAAGGAGTCCCTGCACCCACAAACACCCTCCCTTTCCCCACCCTGCTTTCCGATTTGGTGATAGAAACTGACTTTTTTGTTTCTTAAGCGATTTCCCCCAGCACCACCGTAGCAAAATGCCCCACCCAGCTCGTGAATGCAGCTCACGGGAACAGAAATGCAATTGTTAGCAAAAGAGCATCCATGAGCCTCCACCTACAGGGATCAAATCCCTGCAGGCTTCTTGCAGGAGAAACTCCTGCCCCCTCCTCCCAGGGGAGAGCAGACCAGAGTGACCCCTGGGAGTTGGATTTCAATGCCAGTTTTGATCAAGGCCTTTGGCTACAGTGGGAATTTTTGCCTCGGAAAGATTTAAGACTTCCACAGGAATGGGGTGTTCTCTTAGAAACCCACTGAACTCTTCCCAGTCCTTTAAGACTTCTGAAGCTATTTTCTCTTCTGTATGTGTCATGGTGTAATAAAGCCTCTCCTCTTCCTGAGGCAAAGCCCATTCAACCCACAGGTCTAGCTGGCCATGCACATTGGCTTTCCTCGATAAATACATTTCAGCAAGCTTTATTCAGATCTGAGCCATTAAAATACTTTGTGTGTTCCTGTGACGATGCTGGTTCCTATGCATAGGCTGGAAGAGTGGAAATGAAGCACCAACCAGCAAACTGATAAACTTCTAGCATACTGGGAAAGAGGG
>NW_010328407.1:1810-5123 GCF_000700745.2 Antrostomus carolinensis
AGAGTGTCTGTGAGTAGTCAGTCCCCCAGTGGGGTTATGGAGCAGTCTGTCCTTCTGGATGCTGTTTCTACGATGTGCCACCTGATTTTTATTAGTAGGGTGAGTTGCATATCCAGGGCAGAAGTCTGTCTGGAATTTAGAATATGGGCTTGTTCACCACTTTCTCCTGCTTTCAGAAATGTGAAATATTTCTAGGAGTATTACTGGGGGCTCATCCTCCCCAAATCAGACCCTACTCTGCTTCCTCTTACTACAGTAACCCAAGGGCTCCATCCAGCCACATTTGCATGCGTGAACAACTGCTGTTTACGGTGAGATCACAAAGGTAGGCCCTGATTTTCAGAAGTGTTGTGCACCAACCTTTAATTAGGAGCAGGATGTGCTCCACACTGCTTCAAACCTGATTTGTCAAACCCAAACAAAACTTTGCCACTACAACTGCCTATGGTTTGATGTGACCATATTGAGGTGCCTACTAATTGAGTTACTTTCCATGATTAGTTAGTCTTGTTGGACTAACCAAAGTGCATCTCAGGAGTAAAGGGTATATACACCTTTTCAGCTTTGTGAGTCAAAGGTTTTGCAATTCAGGACTTTTCAGAATTAATTTTGGACAATTTGATGCAGTGATTCCTGCAGGACATAAATATAAAGAGATGATATATTATTTCTGGAAAGATTAATTATTTTTTGATTGAAGGGTACCAGTATCATAAAAAACTGTAAGTACAATATGGTGAAAAATTAGAAGTCCACACAGAATATTAATCATACTTTTAAAAAAGTGTGTTTTTTGGTTCTGTTTTTTAAGATTCTTGAATAAATGTTAACTGAGGGTATGAAATAATGGGATAGTGCAGAACATTTGAGTTGTTTCTCGTTAGCTTTGCATAACACAATGGATTGTGTTGTGAGGGATTATAAGCATTGGCCTAAGTGCAGTCTTTCATTATAAATGTCTTGCTATGGATTGGCACTTTATTGCAGGAGTGTTTCAGCTTTGATGGCTTTCCAGCTGACTGCATCTATAGCTTGAATCAATGGTTAGATCCTCAGCAGGTAAAACTGCCTTTTTAGTGTAGTTAATAGAAATGTGTTTATGATGATAATCAAAGTTCAATGTATTAAAAAAAAAAAGTAAAGAAAAATAATGCTGCAGGAAGTGGCATTAAAGGAAACAGAGCATTAAAATAATCTGAGGTAGCAGTTAAAAGGCTTCTGAAGTTTTGCAACTGAATTTGGCCCATTATTTTCAAACCTCTGTCTTAGCCATTTAATAACACATCTGAAATAAGTTCTTCCTGGGCAGACTGTACACTATTTCCATGTGACAAGAGTCTAAATTACAGTGGAAAGGAACAGTACACTAATTTAATAGGCTCTTGAATTTATAACTTGCATAAATTATTTCACAATAGGCTAGAAATCTCACTGCTTCTTTATCATGAGGCTGACAATAATGACAATTTTTGTTAATTCATGTAACAGTCAACATACAGGACGGTCCATGTTCTGTTTCAGCAACCAAAGGACGATACCCTGAGCTGATGGGAATGGGTGCTGATCAACTGGAGGCAATAGAGATAGGTGGAAGTATTTTAGCTAGTGACTGGATCCAAAGTGGGTTTAAAACACAGTCATCTTTTCTGTCACTGTATAGAAAGATCTTGTATTAATCCCCACTGAAGTAATTAACAAAGCAAGATGGACAAGATATTTTTTATTTTTCTGAGGTCTTAAGTGTCCAGAGCGCAAAAAAAGGAATGTGATTATTCCTCATTAAATTGCAATATATTGTTCTGCAGGCAAAGATAAGGGTAATCAAATCTCTTTGTGTCTATCCTGTCTAGGCTATTCTATAGGCATCCATCATGGCCTCGCTTTATTGCCTCTGGGCCATGCTGCCTCATAATTCAGGGTTAAGATCATCTCTAGAGGCACCAGGAAGGCTCTCTGTCTTAGTTTAAGCAGCTCTTTACAGTTCAGCCTCTGGAGGCAGTGTGACCTATTCAACAGGTCTGCAACTCAGCAGATCTGAGGCAAGCTCTGCTACTTCCCAGCTGCCGGGCCTTGGAGAATTAACTGTGCTTCTATTTCCCATCTTAAACTTTGCCACCGGCCTTGTTTAGACTGTTAATGCCTGGTCCTGGAGCTACCTTGTCTCAGAGCAGAGGGACTCATAAGATGGCTTCCCAGGGCATTAGTCATCTATTCCTTGGATGAACAGTCTTGAGACACGTGTTCACTTGGGTTTTGAAAAACCTTGGCCATTGCTTGCGTGACCTGGGTCATTTCTCTGCATGCATTTCCCAGATCTCCCGTGTGTATAATCGATATTCCTTCTGTCTTGCTCATCCATTGAGATACTTTGGGACAGAGACAGTCTTTTAGGGAACATCTATAGGGAAAAGCAAGGTTTGATTGCAAGAGGGATCAGCAAGCCTGGGGTTGCTTTAGTCTAGTTTGCATAGAGAGCCTAAGATATTTTGAAACAAGTACAACCCTGGGATCCCAGGTCTCTTGTTAACTTGCTAGCCAGAGTTCCCATCGCCATCTTGTCATTACACTAGTGATTCAGGTGGCACCTCCATGCAACAAAGTCACCTTTACCTTTTTTTGCATCCCTTAGAAACAGTTCATGGACCTTTGGGAAGGGCAGAGCTCTGGGTGTAAACTACTGGTCTAAACCAACAAAGCTATGTCCTATTGTAATAAAATAAATAACAATAATGAATAAACAGAGACCAGGAAAATATTTTTATGTTAGGATTGACAGGAGAGGAATCACTTGCAAAACAGAGTTTCATGATGCTTTTGACATAACTGGACTTTTTGCTAAAACCTCAAAGCTCTCAAGACTGTGGTTTTTCATTCCTGGAGAGAAATAATGAATAACAGGATGTTGTTGAGAGCTCAAATGATCAGAGACTCTGGAACATGAACGGAACTGTTGTGTAAAACAAAGAAGCTGTTCCAGACAGTTGGAAATACAGTTCTGAGTTTAATTTGATACGATGCCTGTATTTTTTATAGCCTTGTTTTGACAATCATTGCTTGCAAAATAATCATACAGGAGGATGACTTGCATGTTCTTCCAATGGATCATAGTAGTTTGTTTGACTACTGAAAAAGTAACCAAACAACAAACCCATAGAGAAACTAACAATGATAAGCACAAATGCCAAATTCCTCTTAACTCCTTAGATCCCTCTCAAAGCCATGAATCTGCACAGCTGGAACATGATATACATCCAATGGGCATCTTGTGGAGTGAGCTGTTGGGGTTAGGTCAGGAATTTACCAATAACACTCT
>NW_010328407.1:5139-11119 GCF_000700745.2 Antrostomus carolinensis
TGATACAGGTTCAACTTATTATTTGGGCTAAAGACTAGAGGGAAAACATAAATACTTGGGACCAGATCTCTCCACCCAGTTTGGAGCTGGGCCAATTCAGAGGTCTGGTCTTTGGGCAGCACCTTGCCATGCAGGCTTTGTCTCGAGGGATAGATACAGTACCTGGCACAGTGAGACCCTTATGCCAGTGCTATGGCCATCATTTGACACGAGACATCTGTTTTTAGCAGGTGCTAACCAGTCATTTGGGTCTGTCTGAAGGTTTTGACCTGCAGGACCCTGTCTAACTCCCCATATCACTTGCCTGCCTTGTGGCCCGTTAAATCTGAGTCTGTCTTCTGTGGTGTCATTATAAGGTTAGGGAATGACTTAGGCAGCAAAGTTCACGTGAAGTTGGTGTGTGTGTTCTGCACTAACTCTCTTACCCTAAAAAGGGATGGCATCTGGGAGCAGAGCTGTAGGGAATCTGCCAAAATAAAACCTCTTTACCCTCAGATTCACACAAAAGTGCAATGTCCTGTTAAACTATCACATTTGGTCACCTCCCAGAGATCTGTAATGAATGTCAGGGTGGGAGAACAGAGGTCAGGATTTCCTTTTCTCATTGTTTGGAGTAATGAATGTCCTGTATATCAGAGGTAGGCAAAGCTGGCTGACAGAGCACTGACAGCAATTGCTGAGAGCCTGACGCTTTGCCCCGTAGCATTTTGGGGGGAAGGAGAAGGGATTATAATGTTAAGAAACAGCGGACATCACTGTGAAAACATTTCTTAGACCCTACACATGCTTCCCATGGGCCTAGAGATGCTAAACTCTCTACTGGATGAAAGGGAGGAGCAATGACAGGGATGCCCAAATGGCCCACGGTGTTGTTCTAGCAATGCTGTATTTAACTATAGGGAAGGTCACAGATTCAGCTGTAGCTGTTTAGAGAGGCAAGCACATTTTTGCTATGACATAACAGAGCAGTCCCTGTCTAGAGCCCTGACGAGGGCTGTCTCTTCCCCAATAACATGACATGATAGTAAATTAACTGTGGAGCAGCAGCTCGGGCTTGTTTAAAGACAATTAAGATTGTAGTGCACCTGAAATGCTCAGGACATTTCCTCTAAGGAACATACTATAACAGTAACAGTTGTCTTAGAAGGTTATTTCTGAACCTTCTCAAGGTTTCCTGGGATTTGAAAGGAAACAAAATCAATTGGAAGGTTAATTTTAATTTGCAGATGAAATGTACATTTTTATCGATCCGTTTGTGCGGTTCGAAAGTGAATCTCTCCCCTCACAATCTCAGCCTGTATTCAAACTACGCTATTTCTCTGAGAAGTTGTATGATTTTTACCTCCTCATAGCAGCATGTTTGACCTCTATGGTAATTTCCATATCATGACACTTAATTTTCATTTTCTCCTGTAAGATAATAAAACAAACCAAAGATGCCCATTGGCAAGTATAATTCCCCTCTGTAATTTAATTTAGAGTGATTAATAACGGACAGTTCTTTCATCTCATCATCTTTTGGGAAGGACAGATGTACTCCTTCTGCCATATATCAGTCTGTATTTCATCCTCCCAACACTTCGTAAGATGCAGGGGGTTGCTGGATCCATGGGAAACTCTTTTCAAGTCATTGAAACTTGGAGCCAATGCAGCAATTGGCATGGGCAGAATCATGATAGAAAATTAGAGCCTGATCGGTGAACTCATGAAAGCTTTTTTGGCCCAGTCCTGCCGCCTCTGATGACAATAACAAAAGCCTTTCTGACTTTGGCAGAGGGTGACTCCCCAATAGGGAGCGGGGATTATTGGCATCTAACAGCCTAAAGGGAGATCTAGAGCTTGTTGGTGCTGTAGTGCTAGAATTTCAGATACTTCCAGGAATGCTTTAAATCCATCTCTGATCCCTGTTTTCATTACATTTTAAAATGTGTATTTCCATTTGTAGGTTTCATCATTTCATAGCAAAATATCCTTGTGGATAAACCTTTAAGAATTTAGTAGGAGTAAAAGCAATCAGGTGTTGCAGAAATTCTGTGGGGTTTGTTGCAATTACACTAAAATTACAACACTGAGAAAGAGACTCTTTTGTTAGTTTTTTTCCCAACCATCCAGTAACTCCACAGTGGGAATAAAATTCCCTGCTAAGTGCATTATGGTAGTTCACAGAATCTGTCAAGTTAAGATTCAGAGCTGATGTAAATTGATTTCCACTGATGCCTATGATGATTTATTTTAGCATAGATTATATCTGTACAGAAATTCTCGTATTCTTGTGCCATTTTCCCTCTAGACCTTTCCAGAAGACAAATTTAGACATAGATGTTTCTTTAACATGATATGTGTTTCTGCTGCAAAGAGCCTGCAGAAGACGTCCTACATGAGCTGCTACCTGTGCAGAAATGGCTGATGGCAATCTGGTATATCCACTGGCCAATATAACCCTCAACTAGCCTAAGGATGGGCCAGAGACACGTGGCCAGTGCAGAGGGTAGAGGTTGGCAGTGCAAGTGTGGGCATAATCCTCATTTTTGTGCATTTCCTCCCCTCTTCTGCCATTTGGGGAATGTTGTCAGGGCCCTTGGAAGTGCTGATCTAGCATAACTGAAGATATTAATGTTCTTTTGCTTTTCTTCTACCACTGATGTGACTTGGCTGCAGCAACCTTGCTGGTCCTGTCACAGTAGCTGCAGTCGGGGAGCTGGGTTGGGCTGGCCAGCCGTCCTTCATCACTTACCTTCATTAATGTTTGGCAAGGAAGGTTTGGCAGCGCTCGTTCTTTATAGCACCTTCTAATTTTAGCCTGCTCAGCCTGCTACGTGCATTAATAGAGTTATGGAAGACAAAGTGCATCCACATTATCTAGAAATCTCATCACTTCCCGCAATACCTTGGCAGGTAACGGCACTGCTGTGTGACAGCTGGACTGGATACAAACCTGCAGGGATTTAAGAAGCAAGCTCAACTGTCTTCTTTTAACCTAGGACCTGACTCCTGTCCTTGATATTCATAAGTAGTTATCTTTCTTTTTTTTAATTTACAGGCAGAATTTATACATCAACTATAGCTTTACCAGGAGAATGAAACAACTTTTGTTAAAAAAACTAAAAAAAAACCCCAAAACCCCCCCCTAAAAAAAAGGCTAGTGTACATCTTGGTATTTTTGACTCTGTTCCCCACTTGTTCTCATCCCAACATTCTCCTTTGGCTTCAATAGCTCTTCTCCTTCCTTCCTGATCACTTCTCCTCACGTGTGTTTATACAACAGAGAATATCCATTCCTTGCCTTCATTTAGCAAGGCTAAATAAGCCAGTTTGCAACGACATTAATCATTTTTAAATTATTTATTTTGACAACCTTTTAGCTCATCGCTAAAAGGAAAGAAAATTGTGCTACATTGGCAGTTGGTATCATGGAGATAGAAGACACGCCTGGGAGCTCAGTTCTGGTCCTTTGGGTCCTTGGCTAAATCATATGGAAGTTTTTAAAACTTGGTGCTGTGTAGATGTTGAATATTGAACGACCATATTTTTCAGCCCTTTAATCTCTTATTTTATTCTGTACTACTTAGGTTCTTGCAACATGGTGATGGGAAGGAAAAGCTAAGTGTCATCTGAAGAGGCATTATTGCTTTCTGAACCTAGTCACTATTGGATTCGAGTTATGGAATGTATTCACGAGAACTGCTGTTATGGATTAGGCCCATGTGCAGTAAGGATTATCTTTTTAAAAAGTATTTTAAATATCTGTCTTTGAGTAGATAAGAATAACTTTAGAAATACTAGCCTGCTGATGACACCATCAGCAAGGGGCCTACAAGAAAGCTGGGGAAGGACTTTTCATAAGGGCAGTTAATGACAAAACAAGGGGAAATGGGTTTAAACTGAGAGGGGAGGTTTAGATGAGATATTAGGAAGAAGTTCTTCGGTGTGAGGGTGGTGAGACACTGGAACAGGTTGCCCAAGGAAGTTGTGGATGTTCCCTCCCTGGAAGTGTTCTCGGCCAGGTTGGATGAGGCTTTGAGCAACCTGGTCTAATGGAAGGTGTCCCTGCTGCTGGCAGGGGGGTTGGGACTGGATGAGCTTTAAGGTCCCTTCCAACCCAAACCATTCTATGATTCTATGATCACTTTAAAAGGTGCATCTTCTGCCAGTATGGCTGTTCCACAACTTTTATCATAACGTGGAGAAATGACCTGCCCAAGGTGAGGGAGGCGAGTTGGTGCTGGAGGTGAACGGTTTCCTGCGCCCATGTTTGTGGTTGTTCCTCTGTTGTCATGTTGCTGCTGCCAGGGCAGGATCTTGAAATGGTAGCTGGACTTAGCACATCTCAGCTCAGCTGCCCAAGGGCCTTGATGCCATCTCTCAAACCCCTAGACAGTGTTTGCTTCTTTGACAGCTGTTTTCCCTGGCAAGTAAAGGCAAGAAACCATTCAGATAGAAAATTAAGGAGGAAAGCTAGCATTAAAGAGGAAAAAAAAGGAACAGTTCTCTCTAAATTTAGAAATCTGATGTAGATGCTTTCTTCCATGTTCTGAGCAAAAATATGCTGAGGTTTCAAAACCTCTTCCAGCACAGATGAGAGAGGGGCAGGGATAACTCATTTAGTATTGTCTATTCAAACCATTAAATCAAAATAAAACCCTACAGGCTAACAAATTAATCATTTTGCTACTGTCATAATGAGCCACTTCTACATTTCCTACTAATTGGATATTAACTGATTGGCATATTAGCTACTTAAATGTTGCCTACTGCCCTACCCAGGAAAAGCTCTTTTACTTGTTTCCTTACAGCCTCCTGTGAACTAATGTACATAAAAGGCCCTGCTAGTCATCTGTTTGAACAGATGTTGCCTTTGTAATAATTTACTGTGGTAATATACCAACGGTTTTAATTTCTCTAATTTCCGTGTGTTTCACGGAACTAGTTGGGTGTGTGAAGATCACTATGTTTTGTGATAGGAGAAGCTCGCAGTTTGCTTTGTGTGACGTGAAATTCACTCGTGATTGAGGCAAGAAGGTAAGTCTTTGTCAGTCATTAATCGTTATAACATTCAAGCAGAAGTGGATTTGTGCTATTTATGAGTTCTCAGGTGCTGTGTACCTTCAAGGTGTCTTGTACCTTCCCCCTAGAGCAACTGATGTATGAGGAACTGGTGGAAACAGATGTATTTGGAATGTTTATCCCACTCTGTGGCCATGAATCCCATCTCTCTTCATTGCACTGGGACAAGTGCACTGTAAATAACCAGGAAATGTTTATGCCATTTAATGCATGTCTTTCCTTGAAGTACCAGCTTATGGAGTTCAGGGACTGAGAAATTTAAGATTCAAAGTATGACAGAGACATTGAACGTGGAGTTTCCAACACTGGAATAGTGAGAAATAGCCAGAATGACTGGAGAGGACCAGCATCCCTGTGTGGGTAGCTCTGATCCCAGATTTCCCTGACACTAAAGCTTCAGGTTAGTGACCACAGAAGAGGGGACGGGAATTAGTGACCACGGGACGGGAATTAGTGACCATGGGATGGGAATAAGTGACCACGGAACGGGAATTAGTGACCATGGGAGGGGCCGAGACTTGACTCTGGGCTGTATTTTCTGGAGAAGGACTGCGGATACTGTCCTGGTTTTGCAAGGATGGAATTAATTTTCTTAGTAATTAGAATAGCTGTGCTTTAGTTTCAGTGTAAGGCTTGTTATGAGAAGAACGTTGATAAAGTACTAACGTTAGGAGTTGCTGCAGCAGCTCAAGGCCACCGTGTCTGGCTGGTTCACAGCTGCATTCGGACTGGGAAGGAGAAGCGCAGTGAATAGCAAAACCCAATGGGAAATCAAAGAGCCGGGAGAGTCCCTAAACCTTTATTTTTTCCCCACAATTTGCTAACGCTTCCCAACAGCTTCCCGCTCCGGTAGCGCCGAGAAGGGCGGGGTGGGACAAAGAAGATGGAGGGCAGCGCGTTTTCCAGCGCACCGGCT
>NW_010328408.1:0-7257 GCF_000700745.2 Antrostomus carolinensis
AGGGCCTCGAAACTTTTTTAAGCATCTCTGGGTTAATTTACAGTATAAGCATCCAGCATTAAAAGTGGATGTGGTTTCAGTGAGCAGAGGTAATCCAAGTAAGAAAAGAACAATGTTTATTCAAATACAGTGATTGCATGACTGAGCAGATTCACAAGACAAATTTCCAAAGGTCTTGAAAGCAGTGCTGAGAAATAGTACCACTGCTTTGCTGTGACGCCAGGGAGAACCTTTTTCCTGCCACAGCGTAAAAAATTACTGATTCAGGCATTGCACTGTTGGCCTGGAGGGAAATAAGAAACTGATGCTGGCATGTCTCCTCTCCAAGATCCCCGTTTGCCCTGTGAGGCTGCCCGAGGTGTCGTATGCCTGCAGGACTACCACTGAGAAGTGCTTTGCACACCTTCAACCCAGCCCTGCTGCTCCTCTCCTGCCATGTACTGCCCAACTCCCCTCCCTCTCCACCCTTCTTTTCCTACAGTCCAGTGGCCTTAGGCAAGCCATGTAGTGACTTTTTTCACTTGCCCTTGACCTCTAACTGCAGGGAATTAGCCACAAATTAGCTGGTCACTCAAGAGCAATTGTTTAAAAATAGAAAAGCCCAGACTCAGCACTGACTTGTCATGCTTGCTTCCAGTCTTGCTTTTACTGGCATAAAGCAGAAATGACTTTGCAGAGGGGAAGGATGCTACACCTTCTAGGAAATCAGAGCCTGCTTATGTTGCTCATGGGCTCTTTAGGCCAAATCCAGTCTCGCTTCCTTTTGGACAATATACTTTTATTATAGATTGGAGGGTGGGGAAGAGATTAAGAGAGAAAAGAAGGGAAGTGATTATGATATCAGTTCGATGTGGCAGGATTAGTAAAGAAAAGATAAGGCACTCTTGCCCATTTTGCTGAAGGGCTATTTTCTGTGCAGCACTGGTGAATGACACCACTTGTGCTTTCTCCTCTTCCTTTACTGCCTCGTGCATGACCCAGCCCTTCAGAGTGATCCCAGAGTCAGCCCTTTGTGAAAGGTTATGTTCTTTATTTATTTTTCTCCATCAGCAAAGCGTAAAGGACAAGGCTTGCATTTTATTTTTTTTTCTTTCCCACTAGCTTCCTGTTCTCCCAGTATTGCATTCTGTGCTGCTGCTGGCAGGACATCATGTTATTGCTACAGCAGACCAAATGCAAACTCTCCAACATTGTTGTTTATCACTTAATCATATTAAGTGCGTTCAGCATTTGTGAAGCATCTGAGAAATCACATTTACATATATTAGCCTCTGCTAATTTGGAAAAGGTTTGGAGCTGATTTTACCTGTTGTCATGTAGAGACTTGTACTATTGCCTTTTACTCCAGTAAAGTCTTATATACGTTCTCAAATACGTCCTCACTGGGTTAATGCCAAACACCCCTCCAGGCAAAATGCTGTGGCCAAGGGAGGAGGGTAGTATGCTGGTGACAGGGGACTAGGATGAAGGAGGGGGGAAGCTAAATTAGGAAGGTATCCTGATAGCTAGAGGATGGTAACAGTTCTTTCCAAGAGAAGTTCTTATTCCATGGTACAAAGTGCTTATAAATAAACTCCCAACAGCAGCAACACTTGCAGAGGGAAAACAGTTTCCCACCTCCACACTAACTGATGACTAGGACACCATGTAGTTATGAAATTCAGCTCGGCTTTTGCTCATCTAGAGCTGCGCAGCCCTGTTTATGTACAGACTGTCCTGTATTGTTGTTTTGTCTTTAGAGCAAAGGGGGTTTTGGGCAACTGAGGGGAATGACAGAAGGAATACTGTGAAAATTGCACAGTTTACACGGTTGTTTGTCCCTCTACTCAAGATCCCTGTGAAAACTGTGTCTGTTGATCATCATAAGGGGAAGAAAATAAATCTTGCTTTCTCTTTCTGCAGGCAGCCAAGGAAGCAGACGTTTGTTTCTGTAACATGCTCTCTGAAGAAGCACCCTTTACAACTACAGAAGGCACTGGACACAGAAACTGTGCAGTTTGGGCTGCTATGGCAGTAGGGCCATCATCATTCACTTCCCAATAATTGTTTCCAATGCTGATTTATCAGGCACAAAATGCATTGCATGAGCCAGAATCCAGCACACAAAGGACTCTCTCTGAGTATTTGTTTTCTGCTTTAAAGCCTTCTCAGTTTAGCACCCTGGTGTTGTGCAGTAGATGCTGAACCCACTGGGTAAATTGTGGGATTGCCATGTGCTGGTGACCTGTTTGCATATGGGAATTTGGCAGTTAATCCCTCAATAGATACTGTAACACCTGGTTGCAGTTCTGCGGTGTTAACTGTAAAGTTTCCATTTTGCTCACTGTGAATGTCCATCTAACTCTGTGTTCAACTGCATTTGTTTGCAGGTGGTACTTGTGCCCACCCAAGGCTTACCAAACCAGGTCACTGGAGAGGGGAGACATCTGTGGTCCTCCTGCCTCACCCCTGCTTGGGGAAAGCAGACGGGAACAACAGCAGGGAGAAAAACAGTACCATTTTCAAGGAGCTTTGTGCAGCCAACGATCTCTTATTCTTGAGTATATTCACACAGCCCTTGAATCTACCAAATATTCACTAATAGGAATAATATTATTAATTGTAACCTGACACTTAATTTATCCAAGTGTTCTCTGACAAATCTGGATAGGTGGTCAATCAACTACTCAGGGTCTTACCAGTATAAGTCTTTTGCCCACTCACAATGCATTTTGCAAGGAACCTTCATTAGCTGTGCCACAATGTTCACTAGAGTGCAGACGCACAAGTTGATTTTATGGCTGAACACGTTTATTTATAGATGTGAGATTATTTAAAGATTGCCTGCAGGTATTTGCACATTTTGCAAAAAGGCACAAGTGTGCATGGAGTGATTCTTTTCAAATGCACAGGTGGAAACCTTCTTGAAAATGTACTGCTACATGCAGATCACGCCAGGATTTTGCGCCAGACTCTGTAAAAAAAACCTGGTAACCCAGTGTTACAGAATCAGAGAATCACACAGAATCACATAATGTTAGGGATTGGAAGGAACCTCGAAAGATCATCTAGTCCAATCCCCCAACTCTGTTTTCAGCTATGCAGGAATAAATGCATGGTACTTCTGTTGAGATCCACAGATAGTCCTAGAGAAAAAGTCTAAGTACATATCCTTTAGAAAATGGCTTGATTCCTGCAAACTGTGTAGATTTATGTGAACTTCTTTTCTTGAAATAGGTAGTCTACTCATTCTGGAAATGGGTTGAGGGTACACGTGACTTTTGGTCCAAGAAGATAGTAGGAGTACTACTTGTCATTTGGAAACTGGGGTCAGAATATATATATAACCTTTTCTTTTACCTCACTAAAAAGGGTTTAAAAACAAGAACATGGCAACAACTGTCTCATATGAAATTTTGCATAGTGAGGATGTATTTCTGGCTTTATGATCTAATTACCACAGGTAGAAATGAAGAGGACTTTATTTCCCCTGCGAACAGCCTCATGAAAAAGCACTAGAGGACTGATGCTTATGTTGATCTTGTTGCCTTATTAGCAAACACAGTGGGTCAAGGTAACCTTTTTGACAAAATGCATTTTAAAGCCGTATGCGGTGCCTATGTCCTTCAGAGCAGTGACCTAGGACTGTATTCTCAAAAACAAACACCAAGTCCCATCAACAAGACCACATGTGAAAGGTGTGCCTTCATTTGCAGTCACTGCTCCCGGAGTTACAAGTGCAAATCATTTACATGCACAAATGGAGGCTGCAGACAAAGATTTGTCTGTAGGAACACTTGGTTGACACAAAGGACCATGGCTACTTTGGAGGGGCAGTTCTCTGTACAACTTAATTTCTGTGAATCAAACAATAAAAGCTTGATCGAAGCTTTACAGAGTGTGAGGACAGGATGACCTCAAACACTTGTCAGGGTTTTTAAGGTGTGCTGCCGTACATCTGTGCACAAACACACATGCGTGTGGCCCTTGTAAAGAGAAATTGCAGAGCTGCGGCTCCTCTCCTACATCGTCAGTATTTTTGCCCTTTGCTCCCCATAGAGGTGACGTACAGTATATCTGTACAGCCATAGTATTGCACCCCTGGTGCCAGCACCTCTGTCAGAGCTCACAGGATAAAATTTGCTCAGCGAAAGAGTGGCATAACCCTATGGCTTGTGCCTCCTCCTCGGAGAAAGGCTCTGTATTGACACCACCTGCATGTGCTTTTACTTTGCCCTGCCTCTTGGAGTCATGAACTTGCCTGCAGTGAAGGACAGCAAGCCCCACACCGGGAACACAGTGTTAGAGCCAGATGGTTATTTTTTCACTATTCCCCATGGCCCACAAGTTCCCACTGGCAATCTAAGTGTTTGCCCTCCAGGCCTTCCAATCGCACTATTCAGGGAATTAATGTTGACATTAAATGATAAGATGCGGGAATGTGGGTACAAGGCTGTTACTAAATGGCCAGCTTAAGCAGCCTGCAGGTCCTGGCAGTGATGGTTTGAATCCTTGAGTTGCTATGGGCATCAATAAACATCCTGGTTTCACAACAGAAAGATAGAAAAACCTTCATCAACCCATCTCAAAAGCACTTGAAAGCAACCAGTTGGATTGCTGCAAAAGTGCAGTCAAAAACTTCCCTGCAAAAAGGGTGCAACAATTTGATTTTTTACTTGTTAAATTGCCTAGCTTTAAACCTACCCAGCTGGGGTAGGTTTAACTCCCTTTGACAGCTAGATCCTTCCTCACACAAACTTTGTGTTTCATGCAGAAAATGGCAGTCCCCATGTCTGGAGTGTCGGCTGGTTGCAGAGTAAGACTTCTTACTGCTCTTAACTTTTTTTCTCTCAATTTTCTGACACGTTTTGCAAATCGTAAGCAGCACATTTCAAAACCACCAGGACAGTTGAATGCCACTACTCTAGGCACAGAGCAAACCCTCTGCAGATCCACGTATGAAAGCTTTGCTATACTTTTCCACACTGTGTTTGATTCTGGAATTAAATCTGCCTGTTTGCACAAGTATTTACACTTTTCTCATTACTATGCTACCTGAGGATGAGCTGAATAATCAGCTGCTTCTGCCTAGATAACCAGAATGTATTTTTTGTCTTTCCTTGGAAAAGGTACCATGCCGGTCGACAAGTGCATGAGGTCCCTTAGCTCTCAGAAGTTTATATTTGAGCACTAAATTTCTCCATTTTCTGCTTCTGTAGGTGAAGAATAATTATGTTTGCAAGTAGAAGGTTAGAGCTGACTATCCCTGTATCTGTACAAATGTATCTGATTCAGAAATGTGTTTTTCATGGCTGGTATGTGAGTTCAGACTCCAGATAACATTCATGACTTACTTACCCTGTCAGTGAGCCTCATTCAGCTGTAGTGTCTCCAATGGCAAAACCAATGTAAGGAGACATCAGTCCCCACCCTCACTGTCTTTGCCACTAGCGACCTCCTGCCACACTCCAACAGCTCACTGCCTGTTTTGCAGCTGCAGCTACTTGGGAGTGAGCACTCTGTGCTTGAGGAGTGGACTGATCTTCATTGGACCCACAGAAATTAAAATAAAAACCATAGCTCAGCAGTGGTAAAAATAAAAGGAATTAAGTTAATTTCCATAATAACTTCCCATGCATACTTTGGGAGACCTAATTGCTGTCTACAACTACCTGGAAGGAGGCTGCAGGTGTGTGTCTTTTCTCCCGGGTAACTAGTGACAGAATGAGAGGCAATGGCCTTAAGTTGTGCCAGGGGAGGTACAGATTGGATGTCAGGAAATACTTCTTCACTGAAAGTGTTCTCAGGCACTGGAATGGGCTCCCTAGGGAGGTGGTTGAGTCACCATCCCTGGAGGTGTTTAAAAGATGGGTAGATGGGGTGCTCAGAGATATGGTTTAGTAGTGGACAGGTATGATTGGACTCGATGATCTCAGAGGTCTTTTCCAACCAGGAGATTCTATGATTCTATGATTTGTATGGAAAATAGAGTTGCACCCTGAATAAACTTAAGATCATCTGTTGTGATAATTTTAAGTAAGGTATGAATAAAAAACTCAGGTAAAATGAAAGAAAATAAGGTTCAAGCACTACGGTGCAGAGAAGGAAACAATGTTTGAAGAAGAAGGCCTAAGTAGCATTGCTTTGAATATTGAGACCTTTTTCTGCACACTGCATTGCAGCTGTCACCTTTAATAACCCCACTGCTCCCAAAAAGAATTTTGTGGAGAGTGAGTGGTCTGAATAGTGCCTGATGATGGTCTGCACAAAGTGACCTTATCACAGGGTGCTGGCTCCTTCTTGTTTCCACTTCTGTAACTGAAAATACTCTCCATAGTTTCCTACATTCATTTTTCCTTGGAAGCAATTGCAGTTGCTGTTTGTTCAACAGTTGCATGCATGACCATGAACTGGAAGGGAACATAGACCGTAAAGAGAAGGGGATGTCAGCTTGTTAAAGGCAGAGTGCCTGATCTGGGTGTCCTGCACTCACTTGGGACCATGCCAAGTTGCTCAGCCCAGCCACAAGCTCACTTCAGGTCATGGGAGTTTCTCTTCCAAAGAGGGAACTACTTAGAACTGCATGAAAGCATTGTAAATTACTTTGAGAAATCCAACCATAAAACAACACCTGCTTAAAAAAATTTTGCCTTCTGTTGGGATGTTCAGCAACATCTTCTGGCTGACCTTCCCCAGAGTGTCAGGGGACTGACTATCAAATCCAAACAAGTTTCTTCACCCAACTGCCCCTGTGCCACATCTGGGGAGAGGGAAGAGTGTGTACCTCTCCTTGCAGCTGTCAGCACCCCAGCCAGCAGACCCAGTTGCCAGAAGCATTACGTCACAATCTCTGTGAGTCCAAGTAATGTCAAAACTGCAAGAAAATGGGTTTTTCACCATCTCAGTTAAGAAAAAAAAACCCCAACCAACCTGCTCTGACATGCTTTCCAAGGCTTCTTTTTAGGTGTGACTCTTGTCCATGCTGCCCTCCTACTCCTCAGGAGGAGAGGAAGCTGAAGGCCCTGCATGGCAGGGGCTGCCAGGCAGCCACAGAAGTTGGTTTGCTGGGTGACGGCATGTGCCACAGAAACTGGTGGGCTGCAGGGCTGAACTTTTGCATGTGTCTTAGCCACTCCTCTCAGGCATGACATTTGTATGAGTTCAAGCACATAAAGGAAAAGAAAAACCTTGGTTAGCATAAGACAGGGAATTACCTCTGAAGCCGGTAAAGCTGGGCACTTAAAAATCCATGGTGAGGCAGGCTGTCCCCATGCAGTC
>NW_010328409.1:0-502 GCF_000700745.2 Antrostomus carolinensis
CCTTTAAGATCATCAAGTGCAACCATAAACCCAGCACTGCCAAATGCACCTCTAAACCGTGTCCCCAAGTGCCATGTCTACACATCTTTCAAATACCTCCAAGAGATGGTGACTCCACCACCTCCCTGGGCAGCCTCTTCCAATGCTTTACAACCCCTTTGGTGAAGAAATTTTTCCCAATATCCGATCTCAACTGCCTTGGTGCAACTTGAGGCTGTTTCCTCTTATCCCCAGCACTGCCAAATGCACCTCTAAACCGTGTCCCCAAGTGCCATGTCTACACATCTTTCAAATACCTCCAAGAGATGGTGACTCCACCACCTCCCTGGGCAGCCTCTTCCAATGCTTTACAACCCCTTTGGTGAAGAAATTTTTCCCAATATCCGATCTCAACTGCCTTGGTGCAACTTGAGGCTGTTTCCTCTTATCCTATTGCTTGTTATGACCTCATTACAGGTAGCTGTAGAGAGCCAGAAGGTCTCCACTCGGCCTCCTTTTTTAC
>NW_010328409.1:754-979 GCF_000700745.2 Antrostomus carolinensis
GCCAGGACCCAGCACTTAGCATTCAGAACCTTTGGATCTCTACAAACATAATTGTGCTGTCACATCTTTTCCAATAGACGTTATTTCATTGTTAGTGCATGAAGTTTTTCTTTTAAAACAAATGAAGACATTCATGAATTTCTAGGACTCCATCTGGTGAGTATTGTTTGATTGTCAGTGCTTTTAGCAAACAGAAGCAAGGGGTAAACATCTAGAAAATTAAGG
>NW_010328410.1:0-8777 GCF_000700745.2 Antrostomus carolinensis
GGGGCCCCCCCCCGCCGCGGAGCCCTGACCGTGCTCGCCGTTTATCCATTTGCCTTCCTGACAACTACGCTAAACTCACGGCGAAGTCGGGGACCGCAGGGGCCAGGCAGGCTGCCTGGGCGCCCCGAGAGCTGGTTCTGCTTGGTCTGCTGCCGGCCTTTGATGTGGTAGAGCTTTTCAGTAATTTTGCCATCCAAAGGGCTTGGTTTCTTTCTCCGGTGGGGTAGGAGGATGCTTTTAGCCAAAAGCTCAGAGTTTTGCATTATTTACCTCCTGCTTGGGAAATGCAACAAATGCTTTTGGGGTTGGAGAATGAGGGGAGAGGGGTGGAGATGGTTCTGCTGTGGTTGTGCAGAGTGTCCTGTGGGTCTGTGCAGAACCAGCACCCCTCTGCAGTCACTGCCCGCCCTGGCAGAGGGCTCCTCATGGGCTGACAGAGATGGTTGCAGTTGTTAGATGTCTGTCCCTGACCCTTTCACTTGCAGGGCTACAGATACTTGGCAGCTGGTGCTGCCTGTATCTTTTTAACTGGTGTGAGGTCAGTTGGATTAGAGTGTTGCCACAGGAGAGGGAACGTGGAGCTCAGGGAGTATTTTCCCACCGTGAAGTGTTGCAGTTGCTTTTGGGCCCTGTCTGGGTGATGGCCCAGGAATAGGTGCTGCCTCACCTCTCCTCGCCCTTTGTTTACCTCATCCACGAGGGAGCTCTGCTGTGCTGCTTTGCAGAGAAATTGTTGGTTTGCTCCAGCTGTTGAAGTATGAAGCAATAACAGCATATTTTTGCTCTGGGAGTAAATTCTTCCTAGAGTAAATAGGTTGTTTCTCTCAAGGCTTCTGGCCTCCAGCCCCTTCTGGGTTGGTTTTGTTCAGGGTTGCCACTGGGTTCCTCTCCCACTTGTTTAGTGGAAAATTGATTCCTTTTCCACTACAAAGCTTAATGTTTTTGTCTGTTTGCTTTTGGAACACTATCATCATCGTCATCCCCAATCAGTACAGCTGCCTAACCTTGCAGGTCCTTCCGGAGCATTGGAGGTGCTGCTGAGTTTCCATCACTGCAAAGATGGGGAGCGTGCAGCAGCGGTGGGGTGAAGCTGACTGAATGTTGCCCCTCGAGCGCTTCAAGCTGTAAAACATGACAACTAGTAGGGTTCCATCCTGTCAAAATGTCTGCATGTACCTTGTGCACCACAACTGAAAGTATATGTTACTATTCTTCAAATAAAAGCCAAAGTCAACGAGAGGACTTGGAGAAAGACTGATCTTGGTTTGTTTTCACTTTTGTGAAGTTTGAAGCCTGTCCCACAGCCATGGCTGTTTATTTCTGCCCCTCGTCTCATTCCTCCAAGCAGAAACACTGGTTGCCCTTGCAGCTGAGAAGGCACTTGCAGCCCTTTGCCACAGGCTGGTGCGGACGTGGTAAAAACCAGCCCGTGTGAGCCTGTGAAACGCAGGCGGCTCTTGTGCTGTGTCTCCACGCTTGCAGCCTGAGTAACGCGCGTCTCCTGCGGAAGGTGCTGTCAGGGTCCCTCATTACCTTGTTCTGAGTGCTGCTGTCTGGTTTGGGAGCATCATGTGGGTTTACTTCTCGCTCTGTTGTCCTGCCTGTTGGTGTCAGGGGAGAGTGGCTCTGTCTGAGCTGCTGGTCTTGGAGCAGCTGCCCTGGGTATGCCAGTGTCAGCCCCCATGGTCAGAGCTCAGGGTATTTTTGGGGTCTGTTGATTTCTAGTGGCTTGGTGGAGGAGGCTCCAGAGGAATGTCTCATTATCCTGACTACTTTTTACTGTATTTCTTTGACGGGAAGCAAATCTCTGCCTTCCCACCCCACCCCCAGAAGTGCAGTCTCAATAGTTTTTAAGATTTAGTCTTCCTTGAGGGATCTCTAATATTTTCTCAAGAGCTTTTCCAAAGACATAAACTTTTACAGGTGGATAACGTGAAGTGTTTCCCTTCAATGGTTTGTGTTATTTCAAGAGGGATTTGCACAAGCAAATGAACTTGTTGGTGCGAGGTGCCAGGGCTGCGAGCTCGGCTGCCAGAGCAGGGCTTTGTTTCTTGCATGGAGCTGCGGTGTCCTGGCCTGTCTGGAGTTCGCAGAGATAAGAGCCGGTATTGTGCATATCAGCCTGCAGGAGACACTTGCCCTTGCGAAGGGGGGAGAGGGTTGATCAGCCTTGCACTGCGAATAAAAAGTGGGCTCGGGGTGTTGGGTCTGGGCAGAGGGAGGCTTCTCTGAAATTGTCTTAAAGAGACACTGGTGAGCGCGGTGGCTGGATGGGCTTCAGAGGAGCTGAGGGGGTTTGCTTTTGTGGCTCCTGTAAAATCGTAGAATGGTTTGGGTTGGAAGGGACCTTAAAGATCATCCAGTCCCAACCCCCCTGCCATCAGCAGGGACACCTTCCACTAGACCAGGTTGCTCAAAGCCTCATCCAGCCTGGCCGAGAACACTTCCAGGGAACAGCAGCCACAGCTTCCTTGGGCAACCTGGGCCAGTGTCTCACCACCCTCACACCAAAGAATTTCTTCCTTATATCTAATCTAAACCTCCCCTCTTTCAGCTTAAACCCATTTCCCCTTGTTTTGTCATTAACTGCCCTTATGAAAAGTCTGTAAGTAGCACTGCTACTGTAAGTAGCAGTGAGAGCATTTCTTTTATCCCATCCCCAGTTTCCTGCTTGGGACAGTGGAGTCAACCTCTGATGTTGGTGACTTTGCCCTGGTGAACAGCGGAGGCAGAGCTGTTGTTGGGAGCCAACAAGCTCTGTAAAGGGGAGAGAAGATGGGCAGGGTGAATGGTCTGTGTAGTCAAGTAGCAACGTTTGCTGTGGGCAGAGTGTTGGTGACAGTACACAGGGTGGGTTCTCAGCACCCTAAAAAACCATGAAAACTGAGCTACACTTCGCCCCGGGAACTGTAACAGTGTCATTGCCAGCGTGGTGGTGACAGTGGGACCAAAATCCTCTAAGAAAGTGCAGTCCCTGGGTATCAGTGTGCTGTGGACACTGTGCTGGGCAGTGCCTGTCCCCCAGCCTCCAGTGATCCTCAGGCACAAGCCACTGGTGGGACTAACAGAGCTGGGGAAAGCTGACCAAACCATCAGCAAAAGGGGAAAACGTGGTGCTGTGGGTGTCAGCTTGTGACATGAGGAGACTCTGATTTTGCTTTCTAATATCTCAGGCTGGTGCAATGTGTGCTGTGGACACTGTGCTGGGCAGTGCCTGTCCCCCAGCCTCCAGTGATCCTCAGGCACAAGCCACTGGTGGGACTAACAGAGCTGGGGAAAGCTGACCAAACCATCAGCAAAAGGGGAAAACGTGGTGCTGTGGGTGTCAGCTTGTGACATGAGGAGACTCTGATTTTGCTTTCTAATATCTCAGGCTGGTGCAATGTGTTTTCCGTGTGATAGGACAATGCCTTCAACTTTCCCTTATATGGGAAAATCTGGTATGCAGCCTAGCAATCTGCTAATATGTGGCTATTAATTTTTAGCATTGTTATGTTGGATGTGTCCAGTCAGCCTACAAAATAGGAAATACCTGGGACGCTGTGGCCGAGCTTTAATGTTTGAGACGGGTCCCTGAGAGATGTCTGGGGAGAGGCTGTGGCTGTGCTCTGGGAATGTCTGAGCACACTGGGCTCCTCGGGCAGTCGGCTAAAAGCTGGGAGAGTTCTGTACATGGGTGCAGGGCTCATGCCCTACACTGCCCTTGGGCCCAGTGCTCGGAGAGGAGCTGGGGGCCTTGTTGCCACGAGGAGGTCAGTGGAGCACTTGACCCATCCTTTGTGCAGGGACCTTCCCCTGTGGAGGAGATGCTGCCTCGAGATTAAGGGGTGCACGCTTGTTTCCATGCTGCAGACAGTTGCCTCTAGGGGATTCCCAGCCTGTAGTGAGTATAAATCCTGCTCTAACAGGAGCCAAACACTCTCTCCGTTCAGGAAAGAAAGTGAGAAGTGTGGGAACCGAGTCCCAGGCCCTCTTTGTTTGTCATGTGGGCACTGGAAATGTGCTGGCAGAGCTGCGTTGGGGTGGATCGAGCAGTGCGGGTGTTATCATGACGATGAGATGTTGGCTTGGCCGTGGGGTGCTCATCACGTTTTCCAGCCCTGGTTTCCCTGCGAGGGATGGTGTTGAGCAGCAGTCTGACGGTGATATTAGTGACATCTGTCCTAGGAGGTGCAGCGTGTCTTCTGCAGTCCAGCCTTTGCCCCAGCTTTCTGCAGCCCTCATGTTGCACTGGTATAGGTGGTGTCAGCTGGTTGGTTGTTTTGGGGTGGTTTTGGTGGTGGGTTTTTTTTTTTTTGTGTGTGGGGGTGTAGGGTTTTTTTTTTTCTTGTTGTTTTTTTTTAATTGTGTTTAACTGCTGAGATTATGTTTAGATCTCATCTGGTGAAGCTTTCTGACATCGTCGGGCTCTTTCTGCTGTTTGACTCAGTTGTTATGTGAAGTCTGGGTTGAAGTGCAGGTAACTCACTGCTTCCTTTTGGGGTGACTGTGCTGAAAGCAGAGACAGTTAAGGTTGTTAGTGTCAATTTGCAGAGTAGTTGTGTTTCCTAAATGCTTCCATCAAAGTGTGGGATCTGTGGAGCCCTGCTTTGCATTGGGGTAAAAGGGGGCAATGTCTGGGCTCAGGCTGGTGTTAACCCAGCCCTGGGCACTGGGGCAGGGGAGCTGCATGTCCCTGCCAGTGTGCGAAGGAGGGACAGGCAGGCAGTGGAGTGGCAAAGTTCTTTGGTTCAGTATCTTATCTGGTCCTAAAGCGTGTGTTTAAATTGCAGCCCGGGAGCTCTGGCACAGGAGCATGGCTGGGAAGGGCACGAGCGTGCAGCCAGGGACCCCAAAAGCCTGTGCCCAGGCTGGTGGGAGAAGCGCAGCCCGTGTCCCTGTGGCTGCTGCTGACAGTGCCTGGGGGGACAGGAGCTGCAGCTCTTCCTGCCCTCAGGGCTGCTAAAGCCCCTTGGGATGCAAGACCCCCACCCCTTCCCCCAGCAGGTCTCTCATTTGCATTTCTTTGAAGGAGGATGCAGGACTTTAGCTAATTGAAGGGCTTTAGCTAGCAGGTCCTCCACATTAGCAACCCCTGCTGAG
This sequence comes from Antrostomus carolinensis, assembly GCF_000700745.2. Taxonomy (NCBI): domain Eukaryota; kingdom Metazoa; phylum Chordata; class Aves; order Caprimulgiformes; family Caprimulgidae; genus Antrostomus; species Antrostomus carolinensis. The sequence continues at coordinate 5,083 of NW_010328410.1, forward strand.
AATTTTGGTCCCCCTGTATTGCACTGGACATTTGTTATGTGGATGTCGTTGAGTTTCCTTTAAAAAACTTCCAATTGTTAAACTTCAGAAGTCATGTTGTTTTATCTGCTTTCTCGTTTTCATTTTACACTGGTTTAACTGGTGCTCAGTGGCTGCCTTTGATGGTGAGTTCCAGCGGGAGCGATGCGCTGGTGTGCTGCCCACAGGAACCGAGGTGATGCAGTTACAGGGGACTTTCACTTTTTTGATGTATAGGTAGGTGAAGTATTGGTTCTTTAAGAAATATTAATGCCTTGTTATATATGTGCATCGAGGCAGAATTAAAGTTAGCCCTAGATACAAGAATAAACATTAGTGCTTTGCTGTAGATGTGCTGTGAAAGCTGCTATTTTTGTGCGAGCCGCTGCCTTGAGTTCTCTGGGTCTTGTGCACAGAGCACCTTTAACCCTAAATGTTTTGTCTGCTTTGGATGAACTTAAAAGGTACTTAAGATAAAATGAAGCTGAAGTGTTAGGTGTGTGTTAATTGAGGATCAGAAAAGGGTGCGCCATTCTCTCCTGACGATTTCTATATATGTGCATGGTGCATCCTCGCCGTCCCCCTGCTCGCTGAGCCTGGGAAGGAGCGCAGCGGCGCGGGGAATGCGCAGCCTGTTCCTCTTATTTGTATGCTCCTGTGCGTGTTGCTTTAGGGCAAGCAAAGCCCTGTTTCTCAGTGATCTTCCTCAGTCCCTGTAGGGTGCCCCTCACCAGGGTATCTGAGCTTCTCCCGGCATGCACTGTGGTGCATACATCAAGGCAGGTTTCTCTCCTCCGCCGCAGACTGAGCTCTGTTTGTTCGCTGTGCGGCGGGTGATGTTGTGGGGAGGCTGGCTGAAGCAAGGCTTGCGCTTACCGTCAAGGTGCTGAGGTTTGTGGTTACCCTGATTTCTTCAGAGACGTTGTTACAGATTTGTGGGCCAGTCACAGCGACTGCTCTGCCTCCTTGCTCCAGAGAGGGAGAATTTCTGTCTTGAGAATAACATCGCTGTTTTGGAGTTGGGCCAGTCCCACATTGTGCTTTGAGAGCGAGGACCAGGGTCCTGAATCCAGAAGGCAAAGGAAGGAGTGGGTCACCGTGGGTGCAAGCTCTTGGAAGCTTTAGTAGTTGTAATTTCAGTAAGAGTGGCCTCTCCAGGAGCCCTGTCGTGAGGTGTGACTCTGCAGGCTTGCAGGCCATGTGTGTTTGGGTACGTACAGCTGTGCCCACATCTGGCAGGGCATAGTGCACTGTGTGTGGAGATGTGGTTATCTGCAGATGCTGCTCTCTGGTTTCTAGACAGGCCCTCCACTGGCTGCTCTGCTGAGTGGAGCGTGACATTAGGGCTGAGGAGTTCTGGACAGTGCTCCTAAACTCTTCCCTGGGTCCAGCTCTACCTCCTGCTCTTTCTGCCACGCTGGGCTGGGGGAGGGAGATGTCTGACACAGAGCAGAAGTGGGTTTCTGGACCTTGTTGCATGCTAGTTCCTCCAGAGACATCTGCTGAAGGAAGGGGTCAGGACGTGAGTGGCTCATCCAGGTACGAAGGGAGAGGAGATGCAGAAACCATGTTGTCATGGAATTCTGACAGGTATGTGCAGTAAGAGCAGGCTAGGACATGGGTCTGTGGGACCCGTGCTCTGCTGTGGTGTCCAGGCAAGACTTTCATGTTGCTACATGTCAAAGGAGACAGATGTCTCTAGGCCTGCCAGGCAAGCAGGGACAAGAGTCTCTGGGTAGTTTGGTGCAGCTGATGCCACGTGCCTGCCTGCTGGCCAGCTGCCCCCGTGAAGATGATACTGGTCCTGGACATGGTGGGTGTTTTCTGTGTCTGTGCCCTGAATGAACGCAGTCTGACTCCAGGAGAGACCCACAGCAGCTCTGCCTGTGTGCTGTTTGAAGGGGCTTGGTGCGCTCTGAGGTCCCACCTCTGCTTGGAAAAAGGGACTCTGAAGATGGTGCTCTGCAGTCAGCGTTAGCGATGGCAGCTGGGTGTGCTCTGACAGGAGGACAGTGCTCCTTCCCTGTGCAAGCATGGACATCCAGCCTGGCAAGGCTGATGCTCTCTCCGCTGCTTCCTGAGCTGGCCTCTGGCTGAAGGGCTTTATGAACTGGGACAAGAAGGGGTTACCTCTCCGTATGTGCTTCCAGTAGCATTTTACTCGCAGCATGTCTGGGCAGGACTGGGGGTGCTCGCTGTTTAAGAAGACTACCCAAGTGCGTTGAAGAATTGCCTGTAGCTGAGGAGGAAACCAAACCTGATGCTGCTGAACTCCAAGCATTTGCACGTGAGGAATCAATTAATTTCTTTTTGGTGCTTCTCTCTCCCTCCCATGCTGGAGTGTTTCTTAGGATGGTATAAAAGACAGAAATGCAAGGAAGCGTTGGGGTAACTGAGAGGAATGGCTCCTTATAGATGGCATCTGAACTCTGGAGACTGTTCCTCAAAGTAGCTTCAGCTGAGATTGTGGAGAACTTGTATCCCAGAGACTTAAATTCTAAATAAACTGGAAGCCCTTGGAGGTGAACGTCAGAGAGGTCCCATCCTTGGGCAGAGCAGCTGAAGTGGAGGTGCATGGAGGGGTGTGGAGCTGAGGACTGTGGGGTAGCAGCGCTGCTTGTGAAGGATGCTCTTGCTCTGTGTTGTATCAGGAGAGTTTGCTATGCTTTGCTTTCTGTCCCTATTCTTCAGACACTTGGGAAACAGGTCTGATACTTCAGTATGCAAATTCTCAGGCCTGGAGAACAGTAGATTTCTGTGTGTTGCTATTTTGGGCCAAGGTTTGCTAGTTTCTTTTAGGATGTATGGGCAGAACAAATGCCAGGAGTTGTGGGACCTCCCCACAGCACACAGTGAACTCTGAGGCTGGGCTTGGTTGGGATGTTGCCTTCCTGGGTGCTGAGGAACAGCTTGGCTCCCCAGTGCCTGGCAGTGCCACAGGCAGGGGTCTCGCCAGCCAACCCTCCTGCCATCTCCTGGAGCGGGGTGGCCTGGGTTTGTGGGCTGACCTGTGCTTGGGGGGTGCAGCCTTTGGTGTGCAGTAGCTGCTCTCCAACAGGGCAGCATCAAGCAAGCGGTGGCTGTAAGCTGGTGCAGGGGAGGTCCTGTGCCTGGGGAGCGAGCAGTGTAGCAAAATGTCCTTTTGCTCTTCTCCTTCCCCTCCAGCCTTCACTGTGTGTGGGAGAGCATGGACTGAGCTGAGCTTCCTTAGTCACCTGGGTTTTGAGACCCCGAGGACCAGGATGGCAGTGCTGCCCAGCCCAAAGGAGGGCTGCTCCCTCGTCACGTGCTAAGATGGAGCTTGGGATCAGACCTGTGGTGTGAGATGTGGCTGTGGTGAGTAAAGCAAGGCTGGCCCTGAGCTCACTTCATGCCCCGGACACCCCTCCCTGCCCCACTGCCCGGACACAGAGAAGGCATTTGGCACAGCCGGGGTGTCCATGCTGCTCGTGAGGCCCTGGAATGCTGAAAACGCTGACTGTGCTCTTGTGGCCCAGCTGCTGGGGGCCTGGCCATGGTTCATTCGGCTCCTGGCTTGGATATGTTTCTTAGGGCATGTTCCCATGGATCTCCCTCTACTCTGCTCTTGTAAGGCCTCACCTGGAGTACTGTGTCCAGTTCTGGAGCCCCCAACACAAGAAAGACATGGACCAGTTAGAACAAGTCCAGAGGAGGCC
>NW_010328410.1:9116-9806 GCF_000700745.2 Antrostomus carolinensis
TTCTAGTGGAAGGTGTCCCTGCTGCTGGCAGGGGGGTTGGGACTGGATGAGCTTTAAGGTCCCTTCCAACCCAAACCAGTCTGTGATTCTCTGATTCCCAGGGGCTATTCACTAGATGGAGCAAGGACAGGCTGGCAGGAGGGCACCAAGCCTGGTTCACCCTCTTACTTTGTTGTGGTTATAGCAAGAAGACAGCAGGGAATAACTTAAAGCCAGCAGGTAAGAGCAGCAAATGGAGGTGTGGGGACACCACCTGGATGGCTGACAAAGGTAAAGATCATCCACTGTGGAGATCTAGGGCAGGGAGTTCTAACTGGAGAAGACTGACAGGAGCGCCTGAAGGAATGATTCCCAGCAGGACTGAACTCTGCAGTGAGCTCTCCCATCACCGTTTGGAGCTGTGGCTGGGGTTGTCGCCGTACCAATCTGCTCTGGGTGTCAGACGTGCTCTTCATACATGTCCACAGCCAAGTCTTGAGGTGCGTTGCAAGTGCTTGTTCATCCTCTCAGTAGCCCTGCTGCGATGGCTGATTTTTATCCTCGTTCTGCTGTTGGAAAATAGAGGCACAAAGGGCCCTGATTGCCTTTGAGGAGCTGTCTGCAATGTGGCAAAGCTATTTTCTGGCAGCTTGAGTTTGCTGTGCAGGATATTGACAACAGCAAGAGGGGAAGCTCTGTGTTTTCAGGAAT
>NW_010328410.1:9819-12925 GCF_000700745.2 Antrostomus carolinensis
TCTCATTTTTTGGCCGTCTGCCTTGGGATAGCTTGAGTTTGGTGCTCTTTGGTGTGTAGCTCTCAAGCAGGAATCTTGAGGTTCTTTGAGCTGGCCAGCTGTCAGGGTCTACAGTTGAGCTGCTTTTTGTACACTTTTGTGCTAATAAAGATGCTGTGGGCTAAATTATGTGCCTGGTGGCATCTTTACAGGGCTGATGACCTTGAGGGTGGACTTGGGTGGCTGAGTGAAGTTCTGAGTGCTTGAGTGTGAGAAATAAAAGGCAGCAGGAAAATGTGCAGAGTGCACAGGGTGCTGGTTTCTACTGAGAACCTCCATATCCCTCCTGATAGCTGGAGAGCAGCTGGGTGGTTTGTCCTGTTGCAAGAAGCCTCTGAAGCAGCTGGTGATAATCCGTGTGCTCCCATGCGCCCAGTAATTCAGAAGAGGCTTTTCTTACGCTACTGGGAAGTCTGGTTCATCATGACCACTGGTCCAGGAAGCCAGTAGGAGCTGAGTCCATGATCCCATCTCTGCCCAGAGATAACAGCCAGGTACTTCAGAGGAGAGGGCCTGCTTCCACCATCAAGAGTGTGTCCTCAGAGCTGCTTTACCTGTTTGCTGGCGAAGGGTCTGTAGCACATGTCTTATGAGGAGTAGCTGTGGTGAACTGGGGTTGTTGAGCCTGGAGAAAAGGAGGCTGAGGGGAGACCTTCTGGCTCTGTCCAAGTCCCTGAAAGGAGGGTGGAGAGAGGTGGGGGTGGGTCTGTCCCACCAAGGACCAAGGGACAGGACAAGAGGAAATGGGCTCCAGTTGTGGCCAGGGCAGTTGAGATGGGATGTGAGGAAGAATTTCTTTGCTGAAAGGGTTCTGAGGCATTGGAAGGGGTTGCCCAGGGCAGTGGTGGAGTCCCCATCCCTGGAGGGATTGAAGAGTGGTGTAGACATAGTGCTGAGGGACATGGGTTAGTCGGGGACTTGTCAGTGTTGGGTTCATGGTTGGACTCGATGAGCTTAAAGGTCTTTTCCAATCCAGGAAACTCTGTGATTTCCATCTAAAATGTAGCTGGGGTTGTGCTGTCACTCTGACCCGAGGCTTCTCACAGTGTCCTTGGCAGCCTTAGCACATACTCCCCTTGGTACGCGGGGCTCCATGCCTCGTGGAGGGGCAGGTCGGGTGTACGTCCCAGGCTAAGGAAGAGGAGTTGCCCACCAGGCATCTCCTTAGTTGCTGACAAGCTGGTCCTGCCGCTGTGCTGAGCTACCATTCCGAGGAGCGTGCTCCTGGCCGCCGGCAGGCGAGGAGGAGGCTGGGAGCTGCCACAGCGGGGTACCAGGGGGTGGGAGAGCTGTGTGGGGGGCTGTGGAAGCACCAGTCTGCCATGGGCTTTATTGACCTGCACAAGTCGGGACTCTCCTGCAGCATGTGGATGCGGATACTGCGTTTTCCTTTACTTTAAAGTAGGAAATTAAGTGCTGGGAGTGGGATGGAAGGATTGGGAAAGCTTTATGGCCGCTGGTGCAGTCTGTTCCCTGGAGCCCTCATTCATGTCCTTCCTTGTTGTGTTGCTGGTCCACAAGCTGGGGCTGGTGAATAAGTGGAAGGAAAACTTGGCACTAATGATGGAGAAATGGCTCGTTAAGATTTGGCAGGCAGGGCAGCTAAGGGTTAATTTGGCCTGTGTGGTGGCCTGGGTTGAATGCCACACCAGAGTGTTGGTGTTAAATGGGGAGCAGAGGTCTGGAAAATGCCACATGAGTGTGACGGGCTGTGCTGATGTGGTGGCAGGAGCTGGAGCTGGTGATGCTCTGGCAGGGCAGGCGGGTCACGGTGGTGGGGCACTGCCCTTCACACGCACACTGGGGAGGGTGCTCACGGGCTGCTGGGTGCCAGCTACAGGGCTGGGCAGGCTTCACCTTCCCCCCTTCTCTCTCCCTTGTCTGCGTAGGTACTGAGATGTAGAGTTTTATTTTTCCTCTGGTTTTTACCTTGCTGATGTAGAGGATTAAAGTCCACTGCCTGGGGCTTATGAGCAACTGTTTGGAGTGAGACTCTGCCTGCTGATCAGAAGACAGCAGACGTGGGCTTGAGAAACCTGTCTTGCTCCTGGCAGCTCCTGCACACCAGGGCAGCAGGGCGATGGTGTGGGAGAGGGAGTATGGCTAACGCTGGGTGCATCCCCACTCTGCAGATGGCCACCTCTCGTCCCTCAGTGCTGCTTGGGAGCTGTGGGTCTCTTCATTTTGAGTTGTCCATGAAGGTGATGAGAGAAATACGTTTTAGGGTGAGCTCGGACAGTTTCCCTCTGTTTAGCAACAAGCTGGAGCTCTGTGCCTTCATGCGCGCGCTGGCTGGCCAGGCACAGCTTTGTGTTTCATGATGTGTCTTCACTGAACAAAACAGAAGATGTTCCCAGCCCTTCTGCAGCTTTCTGTCCCCTCGTGCTTGATCCCTCCGTGCTGCTGTGCTCCCTGGAGTCAGAGCGAGCCCTCGGTTCTCAGCCCTGTGGCACTGTGCAGCTCTGGAATCACTGCTGAAGGTCGTTGTGGTTGCGGTCTTGAGTTAGGAGCTGCATTTGAAAACTCCCCAGAAAGGAGCTATTGCTGCTTTTGCCACGTGAGCTTGTCATGAGAGTCATGAAGCGCAGCTGACTGAAGCTGCGTTCCCGGGGGCTGCATCCAGCCTGTGTGTGCTCTCTGGCTTGCGGGGGTCCCCAGAGCACCCTCCGTGCAGGCAGTGGGTGCGTCCCAGGCATCTCCCGGGGTCTCTGGTGTGGCTGTCGCTTTAGGGCCGAGAACCTGCCTGGGAGGGCTTGGGGGCAGAAGTGTTGGTGCTGAGAAGGCTTTTGGAGGGGGAATACTGTGCAGCATCACCCTGTTCCTTGTCCCGCAGGGCAAGTGGCAAGGGGGTTGTGGCTATTTCTTGCCTGCCCATTGAAGTCCTGTTGTCTGTGCCCCTGTGGGGTGATGGAGTTGGGTGTCCTGGGGGGGTGGCTTGGCTGGCAGGATTGCCACTTGCACTGGGTGTCCTTACCAGCAGATCCCTCAGCTCCTCTGGCTCCACGTAGAACGCAATTAATTCCCCCCCCCTCCCCCCCCTTCTTTTTCTAAAGATTAAAATATTTTC
>NW_010328410.1:12985-13230 GCF_000700745.2 Antrostomus carolinensis
TCCTCGCCCCAGCCGGCCCTGGACACGCACACCCGCCTCGGGGGTCTTTGCTCCCTGATTTTGGATTATTCAGATGTCTTTGCACGCTCCTTTCTGTCTGTGCTTCCTTCATCCCCCCATGGGGCCTGCGTCCTCCTCAGGGGAGTGGGGCCTGTGTCCCCTTCCCGTCAGCGCCCGGGAGCAGGGAGGGGGTGTTCGGGCAGCTCTGAACCAAAGAGCGTTTGGCTGCTCAGCAGAGCCTGTGC
>NW_010328410.1:13334-13593 GCF_000700745.2 Antrostomus carolinensis
GGGCTCATGGGCTCCCCACCCCCCTGCCTCGCTGCTGCTGCTGCTGCTGCTTCTCTCTTACTAAACTACTGGGTTATTTTTAACTTGGAAAAATTCCAGCCCAAGATTTGCATTCTCTACCCCCAGCGGAGGGCTGGAGGCAGGATGTGGGGGAGGCACTGCGGAGGGCTGGGAACGCGGCTGCCCGCTCCGGCCGGGCCGGTTCCAGGGGCTCCCCGCAGCTCCCCGAGCTGCCAGGCTGCGCGGAGGGGAGGCCGCT
>NW_010328410.1:13728-29884 GCF_000700745.2 Antrostomus carolinensis
TGCGGATGGGGGGCTGCTGAGGGGGGCTGGACACCTCCAAAGAGTGTCCCCAGAGAAGCTCCCGGGTGTTGTGGAGGAGCAGCCGCTGGGTTGCTGTTTTGCCCAGTGGAGAAGGCTTTGCTGGGCCATGCAGCCCTCCCCTAATTCAGCTGCTGAGAGCTGCCTGGGAGGAGCCAGGGAGAAAAGTGTCACTCTTGCACTGTATTTCTCTTTCCCCTCCCCTAGCTCTGCCTCTTCAGTGTTTTGCAGGCAGTTGTTTTCTCAGTGCTCGTCTCCACTGCCTGGATCTCCCCGGGTGAGCAGGAGCACCTCTCTCAATCCAGTGGCAGGGCAATGTCTCTGCAGAGCCCCTTCTCTGTGCAGCCCACAGGAATGTAGTTGCCCGAGTCCCTCTGGATTGCACCACAGATACTCAGGCTTCAAGCTCTGGTAGCTCTGCCGGCTGAGACGTGTCTGCGCAGCCCTGCCTGGAAACAGGAATTGATAAGGTAGCAAGAACCAAACAGCACCAGGGGACTGCGGATGTCTCTCTTTCTGCTGCTTGATGCTTTGGAGAAGGGTGTTGGTCGAGCCGAGCGGATGAAGGACGGTGCAGGCTCTGAGTTCTGCTCTCGATCCGTCCCAGCCAGACCCGTGGGTCCTCTCCTGCTGCTCACCTGCGGTGTGGATGCATCAGGTAGGGAGGGTGGCTGTCTGCTGCCTGGGCCATGCTTGCTTGTCCTCCCACTTGCTGTCTGCCTTGCCAACAGCAAAGCTTCTGAGGGTGGAGAGTGCTCTGGAGGCCCCTGCCATGGGCAGGTGCTGCCAGGCCCTGGGGACCTCTGTTCCAGCTTGCCTGGGAGAGCCTGCCAGAGCCCATCAGTCCTGGCCTGTCGTCTGCTACTCCGTAGTGCTCCTAATGATGAGGGCAGGGGTGGCAGGGCAGGGCAGCAAACCTCTTGGCCAGTCCTTATTTCCCCCAGCTGCCTTCAGGCAGATGCAGGCACCCTTGCTTGCTCCTTTGGGAATGGTTTGTGTTTGCTTGCCGAGGCTGGGCCCTTACCCCTGGCACACTGATCCAGCTTGGCCTGACACGCTTCTGGTCAGTGTGCTGATGCAAGAGGCTCTCCAGGCAGCAGGATGAGGCGTGCTGTGAGATGCTGATGCTGTTCCTGTGCCTCTGACCAGAGCCAAGTACCAGGACTCGGGGAGTTCCTGCTGGAGCAGCAGCATTAATGCCTCAGCTCTGCAAAGGCCTGAAAGGTTTCATGTGATGCCCGACCCTGATACAAAAATGACGTGGCTTGGTGTCATCCCTGCATGGTAGGAATGCTGCTGAGTACTCTCCCCTTTCCTCGGGGCTGTAAGGTTTATTGTCAGGATGAGACACTGCTCCTCTATGTCTGAGCCAAGGGCTGCTGCTGCCATGACAGCAGGTGATGGGGAGCAGAGCAGCTCTCGGGCAACCAGGGCTGGGGCAGCACCTCTTCCCCCAAAGAGCTGCTTCCCCAGCTTGTGTGAGGCAGTGGGGATGTCCCTGCCACCCCAAAATGGTGTGTACACACAGGGACAGCTGCTGGCACTGGCATAGGGGTTGGTGGTATGGGGCAAAAGAAAGACCAGGACCTTTTACTTGTGAGACAATCTTCTGAAAGCTCCTGGTTGCCCCACTGCCTGATGCCCTTTGTCGCTGCCTTGTGTTTGGAAGGGCTGAGCAAGGCCCTTGTGTGGTGGCTGTGGGAGCAGCTCTGTGCTGCTGGCAGCGCTGGCTCCTGCTCTAGGGAGATGTGACTCTTCTCGTCAGTCTGTACTTTGACCTCTGCCAGCCCTTCTCAGGGCAGGCTGGTACCAGAGCAGCAAGGGTGTGCTGAGCCTCCCCAGCTTCACCTGGGCTGGCTGCAGTCCATGAGCCTGGCTTTCTGCTGGCCTGCAGGCCTGGGCAGCAGGATTGGACCTGGCACCCCTGACTGATCTCATCTCTTCCTTCAAGCTGTGCCCAAACAAACACTGAGGAGATGCAGCACTTCCCGAGATACTTCAGCAGAGCAGACCTGCTTGTCTGAAAATCAGTAATTTCATGGCATGGCTGTGCAGTTCTCCTCTTTATCTCCCTGCCTTCCTCCTTGTTCTTTGGGACTGCGTACAAAGTGCTGTGCCTTTTTGGAATTTGTATTTTCAAGAGATCCTTTCTGTAACCAGAACTACAGGAGGGAGGAGAGAGAAGGGCCACATGATGTTGAGGAGGCGAGTGAAGCTCTTATCCCTCCTCTGGAAGTGTCGGCAGACGTCTGCTGGCAGGTGGAGGTCAGACATTGTCTCAAAGGAGCTGCTTGCAGTGAGACCCTGTCCTTGGCACGTCCCCTGAGCCTGTGCTGTGCCTGGGAAGGGGACCCTCGGGTTGTGGGGAGCACGGCTGGCAGGCGGGGTCAGCCCAGAGAGGGTGCATCTCCAGTGGGGCTGGTCCCAGCTGGTTTGGGGGACGAGTGAGAACGAGTGGAGCCGGGTATGCTGCTCCAGAGTACTTCTGTGTTTGTAATAAGCAGAGGGGCCTCCAGCCTGAAGTGTGGAGCTCCTGTTCCCCTTGAATGTCTTTGATGAACCACAGAAAGAGTTAATTTTCCAGTCTGCCATGCAGGAAAAGCGGCTGGGAAAACTGCTGATCTCTCAGTGCTGTCCTGGTGAAGGTGAGCAGCTGAGGCATGGACCCCAGCTCGTGTTTGCAGAGTGGTGTAGGACAGTGGTGTGAGCCTGCAGTGGCACTCTGTGCTCCCAGTTGGCAGTGTGGTGTTACCCTGGACCAGAAGTAGTTGCTGGAGGGGCTCCTCGCCTCAGCCGTGGTGCAAAGCAGACCATGCTCTGCTGGACCCAGCTTGCTTTGCTTCAGGAGCAGGTGTCAGGGGCTCTTGCTTCTGGCCTGGGACCTGAGTATCCCAGAGACCTGCTGAGAAGCAAATGCAATCTGTTCACTGGATTTTTATCGCTTCATTGAGATGTGGCGTGCATGTGCAGGGAGCTGAGTGGCTTGGTTGTGTCAGTGAATGTTTGCCATGGCTGTGGTCTGAAAATCAGAATTAAGATGTCTCGTGTAGTGGCACACGTCAGTTCACGAGTAACCATTTGTGGTCCTGGTGGCTGCGATCCAAGGCTGCTGCCTGTTTCTGCTCTTTGCTGTGGCAGCTTTGGAGGGGCTTCAGTGCAGGATTCTTACTTAGGAAGCGAAAAGAGAAGAGTGCAGGTTTCCAGTGTTTCTGGCACAGAGGTGGACATGCCCACATGCACCTGGGGGTGCCCCTTGTCCTTCAAGAGGGGGCTCAGGAGCACTGCTTGCTCTTGGAATCCCAGCTCCTGTTGCGCTTCGTTCTTCCCTTGGAGAAAGCCACACACCCCTTTTGTTCATCCTTCTGAAGAGGAGCGACAGTCTCTAAGGACCTGGCGGTTGGGTGTTGATTTTTGTTCTAACTGCACACGTTGTTTCCTTGCTGCAGCTTATTTCTACAGCTAAGATCTGCTCTTTTCCCCTTTGAAGAAGGAAGCCACCTGCCTCTCGCAGGCAGCTGAACAAGGCACTGTACTGCAGGGATGTGCTCTAATAAAGTAAAGAAATTCTCATCTGTGCTGAATAAGGAGCTTACTGGGACAAATGCCATCAGTTTCTGCAGATGCTGAGGCCTCTGCTTTCTCTTGTAGCCCTCTTGACTGTTGGTGACATGACCTGGGGGGTGGCAGGGCTGTGCTGACGCCTGTCCCGGGCCAGCTCTGGTGCCTCGCTGCTGCCCGCAGGCCAGGGCTGAACTGACCTCGGGGAGGTTCTGAGCTGCGGCAGGTACAGCTGTACCATGGGGTGGTTGGAGAAGAGAGGGGAGCACAGGGCTTGGAGAAACCAGGGGAACAGAGTCGGGAAGTGAAGACAAAGCAAAAGCAGGACTGCGCTCAGAGCTGCTGCCTTCCACCCTCCTCGCCACGCTGCCGATGTGATTTCCCTGCAGGACATGAAAGTTGCTCTTTGGATAAAGGCTGTGAATAAAACTTTCTTTCTGAAGTGCCTTGGTGTGTCTGTGACTGCGGGGCTGCTGGAGCGTCTGTTCCTGTTGGGACACAGAAGGCTTGAAGGGATATGGGTGGAAGTCTGCAGTGGGGGAATGTCAGCCTGTCCTCAGAGGTTGTACCTCCCATGTCTAAAGTCATCTCTGGGGCCTGTCTTTGGTGGCGGTTGTGTGGGTGTCTGGGCAGCACACACAGAAGCTGGGGAGAGGGAAGGGCTGAGGCAAGGCTGGATGTGTCCCCAAGGGAAAGACATGGGTAGCCGCTGTCTGTATCATGTGCCTTACTGGTTTTGGGAACTTCCAACTGGAAGTTTGTGAACTGGAATAATTTAGACTGGAAAAGACCCTTAAGATCATCAACTCCAACTGTTAACCTAACACTTCTGAGTCCAGTGCTAAACCAGTCCCCAAGTACCACATGTTTTAAATCCCTCCAGGGATGGTGAGTCCACCACTGCCCTGGGCAGCCTCTTCCAATACTTGACAGCCATTTCCATTAATAAATTCTTCCTCACATCCCATCTCAACTGCCCTTGGTGCAACTGGAGGCCATTTCCTCTCGTCCTGCCACTTGGTCCTTGGTTGAACAGACCCACCCCCACCTCTCTCCACCCTCCTCCAAGGGACTTGGACAGAGCCAGAAGGTCTCCCCTCAGCCTCCTTTTCTCCAGGCTCAACAACCCCAGTTCCCTCAGCCACAAGGGAACTCAGCACACTTGTGCTCCAGACCCTTCCCCAGCTCCGTTGCTCCTCTCTGGGTGTGCTCCAGCACCTTGATGCCTTTCTTGTAGTGAGGAACCCAAAACTGAACCAAAGCTTCACCCCCCTGCACCCTTCCACCGAAGTGCTTGTCCTGTTGGGACCCTGAGATCTGGCCCTGTTTGGCTGATCCTCACCCGTGGGTGTTCTGTTACATGGAGGACCCAGACATCTTGGTGAACGATGAATTTCTATTAGCCCAGCCTTTTTTTGGGGTATACACTGCAAAATCAAGTGGGGTTTCAGATGTGAGAGCCCACCAGCAGAGTCTCCTAAAAAGCAAGTAGGACGTCAATTGAGAACAACTTGGATGGCGCAGACTCATCCGGTTCCTGCTCTTGGAATACGTAACCTGTGGGCACGGTCGTCTCGTTAGCACATGCTGTGTTTTTCAGCTCGTTGGCTGTGGAGACTGTCTGACTTGTGGGCCAGTCTAATTACAGCTCCTTCCTGCAAGATATGTTTTAATGTAATTCAGTCTTAGGTGGAGGTGAAGATCCTCTGCAGAGTTGGAATAATCCTTGTCTAGTTCTGGCTGTTTTGCAGTGCAAGTCTTTGCAGTGCCTCGGGCTGGCTTTTTTGTAAGGTTTCAACAAGAATGGATGTTGTTTTTGAGGAAAAGGTTACAGAAAAAGGCAAAATTTGATCTTTTACCAGTCCTTGTAAAAATTCAGCCAGCCTCAGCAAAGCACCAGCCTCTGAAAACAAACATTTGATTTTAAAAAATGCTGTTTGTCACTGTACTCTATTCACTTTGCACCTGAACGAAGGAGGGCAGAAGCCTGTTACTGTGACTCTCTTTGTGTTACCTTAAATGGAGAAGCCTTTCTCTCAAGCCTGGTCCTCATCCTCCTGCTGAGCCTTAGACAAGGGCTCCCAGGCATTGGATGGGTGAAAAATTTCTCCCATCCCAAGTGTCTTGTCAGCCGCCTTCCAGCCCCACCCCAGCAGCAGCTCCCACCCTTCCGTCCTGTCCCTTGCCTTCATGTTCTGGGGAATGGGCAGACACGGCCCTGAAGCCACGTTGCGGACCTGAGACTTCTCCCATCACAGGTCTCCTGACAGCGATTCCTTTTGGCAGCCCCTTTCCAGCCCTGCTCCGTCTGCAGCTCCAGGCTTTCTCTCAGGCCCAACTTTCCCTTTTTGGAGGAGCTGTAGAGAAGGCTGCTGAGACATTTTCCAGTCCAAAGGTTTCTCTAAGCCCCACTCTCTTTGCAGGCCCCCACTTCGCTTCGGCTGCCCATTTCCATCCTTGCTCCAACCGCATCTCTAGGCTTTTCTCTTTCCATCAGTGTTATCTAACCCTAATTTTATATCTGGACCTTTTGACAGGACCTGCTGTACCAAAGATGATTCTCAGCCAAGGCTTCTTGGCAACCTAAAATAATCTTTGGCAGCCCTTTTCTAACCCTGTTCCAACCGAAACCCTAGGCTTTCACTTTCTGTTAGTCTTAACCCTGGTCCTCATTTTCCATCTGCACCTTAGACGTGGAAGCCCAGATGAAAGAGTTCTCCCAGCCCAGGTCTCTTGGCAGGCTCTGCTTGGCTTTGGCAGCCCCTTTCCAGCCACAGTCCAGCTGCAGCTCTGGGCTTCCTCTCTCTCAGCCCTAACCCTAACCCTGGCTCTAGATCTCATTTTCCTGCAAAACAGCAGAAAAGGCCCCACAGCCATTGCCCAGATGAAAACTTTGACCCAGCCCAGCTCTCTTGGTAGCCCCTGCTGGGCTGTTGAAGCCCCAGCTCAGCTGTAAGCTCTCTCTTTCACTCAACCCTAACTTATACTTTTTGTGAAGAGCTGCAGGGATGACCCCAAACCCACTGCTCCCACCAAAGCTTCCTCTCAGCCTGGAACTCTCGACAGCCCTCGCTTACCTTTGGCAGCACCTCTCCAGCTTCTCTCCAGCAGTAACACCAGGCTTCTGCTTCTCAACCCAAACCCTCGTTTGCCTGCTGGGCTGGAGGGAAGAGCCCCCCAACGATTTCCTGGTCAAAGATGTCTCCCAGCCCAGGTCTCTTGGCAGCCCCTTTCCACCCCCACCCCAAGGGTGAGTGTAACCTTTCCTTTCCGTCCAGACTCCGACCCGAGGAGCTGTTTTCCAGCTGAGCTGTAGAGAAGGCCTCAGCCATTTCCCAGCCCAGAGCTCTTGGCAGCCCCTCTCCATTCTGGTGGTCCCTTTCCAGCCCCACGCCAGCTCTAGGCTTTCTCTGACCCCTAACCCCCGTTTTCCAGCCAAGCTCCCCAGCCAGTTCCCCGATGAAGGTGTTCTCCCAGGTGAGGCCTCTTGCAGCTCCCGCTTTGCTGGGGTGAACCCTCCCTTGCCCCGCTCTGCTGCACCTCTGGGTTTTCTTACCCATTACCCTGATTTTTCTGGGAAGCCGTAGAGGAGTCTCCTACTGATTTCCCGGACCAGTGATCTCTCACAGCCCAGGTCTCTTCGCAGCTGCCAGGTATTTTTGCAGCCCCTTTCCAGCCCCACTCGAGTTGCAGCTCTGGACTTTGGCTCAGCATTATCCCAACCCTAATCTTATGGCTGAACATGGGACAAGCTCATCCCTGTGGAAGGTTTCTGCAAGCCCAGGTCTTTTAGGAGCCCCCACTTTCTTCTAGTGAGCCCTTCCCAGCCCCTCTGGAATTGCACCTTTTGCCTTTCTCTTAACCCTAACCTTGATTTTCCATCTGAACCCCAGACAAGGGCTGCCAGGTGAGTCTTCTCCCAGGCCAGGTGTTTTGGCAGCTCCCACCTGGCTTTGGCAGTGCTTTTACAGCCCCACTCCCCCTGGCTGGCCCCAGCACCCGGAACTCTGCCTTCCCCAGGATTGCTGGTAACACAAGAGTTGAGGTTGGATGGGTGTGGAGGTTTGACCCACAGTGGGACCATGTGGTCCTGCACTCACTCCCCCAACCCGCTGAGATATGATGGGAGACACAACAGAGGGGACACAGGATTAGGATGAGGACAGGGAGGGCTCACTCACCAGTGATGGGCACGGGCAAAACAGACTCAACTTGGGGAAGGAAAATCAATTTAATTCATTGCCATTCATCCGAGTAGGACAGTGAGACACAACAACCACATCTGACAGCACCTTCCCCCACCCCTCCCTTCTTTCTGGGCTCCAATCACTTTGCTCCCCATTTCTCTCCCTTCCCCCCCAGCAGCACAGGGGGCAGGGAATGGGGGTTCAGTCAGGTCACCTCTGCTGCTCTTCCCAGCATGAAAGTCCAGGAACAAGATGTTCCAAAGCAAACTTCCCATGGAGTCACGGACCTCTTCGGGCTCAGCTTCCCCCCCAACAAACCAAACACAATGGGGTTCCTTTCCTGCTACCTTAAAATTTTATGTGCAAACTTCTGGAATTTTTTTTTTTTTTTTAAGTCAGAAAACTGCTATTTCAAAGCCAAGTGGTTGGGCAGGGATTGTGTGACATGGACTCTCTTCCCTTTTTCCTCTTCCTTCTCATTCCCTCTCGGGGATGGCACAGCCGCCATGCCTTCTCCTGTCTGCGGGGCTGATGAAGGATGTGGATGCTGACACAGACCGGCTGCTCCTTCCCAGGTTTGGATCCAAGCTTTGGATTCGGATTCTGGCCTTGCTGCTGGCATGCAGCATTGCTGGGCAAGGCTCTTCCCGTGGAACAGCCCCCTGCAGAAGTTCATAGCGCTTGGGCAACCTTCATTGTAGCATTTTTCAGGCTTTTGAGTGCTTCCATCAGTGTCCTTTAAATATCCTCTGGAGATGTGAGGTGGTTGAAGAGCAGCCAGGGCCCGTGAGCACCCCAGGCTCCTGGAGAGGGGGCAGAGGTGCTGCTCTGTGGGGTGGGGGGTGCCCTGCCATGGAGGCAGTAGTGCCCCAGAGTTGGCGTCACACGCTGCCCTGAAGAACATCTTCATGGGCACAGCTCATTTTGCAGCCTGTCAAGTAGTTTTGGGCTCTCATATGGCTTTTAAAGGTGACCTGCAAAGATGTCACAGAAAAGGTGCCAAGAGCAGGTTGCTGAGTGCCTGTGGTGAGGGGTATGTGCCCCGAGGCCAGCTGTGACCCGGGCTGTCCCCTCGCAGCGTGGCCAGCAGTGCCAGATGCCCCTTGTGCCAGGGCTGGTGTGAGCGACCTGGGCAGGAGCTGCTTCTGCTGCTCCGGGAGGACGGGTGGGAGAGGTCAGGATTGTGCCTCTGGTGGAAAATCTGCATATTTTCTATTTTCCTGATGTGAAGCCTCTGAGTCTGGAAAATTGTTTCAAAAAAGCAAACCTGAGGTTTAAACCCTCCTTGAAACCCTTTCCTTGAGACAAACGAGACCTTGGAAGAGCATAATGAGCTGCGAGCTGTTCTGCTGGGCTGTGGCCAGCAGCGCTCTGCCTCCCCACCATTGCTGTTCCCTTGCCCAGCACTGCTCCCAGAAAGCTGAAAATAGTTGGTGTCTCCCATCCCTGGAACAATTGTTTCTCTGCAGCTGATCTGAGCTATTATGGGGTAGGGTCGGCCAGAACCCCGCCTGGGTTCTGGAAGATGCACACAGTAGCCCAGACTGTGAGGTGTCGCCTGACGAGCCCCATCCTGTGGCAGACGTTCCCGTGTGCTCGGGCTCCTCCGTGCTGCCTGAAGACCTGCAGTTCCCAAAATAAACCGGATATACGAGTGAACTTTGTGCAGAGATCGCTGTCACACAAGGTGGTGAGTATTAGAAATTCTTTATTCTTCTGCAGGACTATGCAGCTGTCAGTTTTGGAAGCCAGGTTATGGGGGCTGACACACGGTTAGGGTCTGTCTGGGAGCTTGGTGCTCCCTTAACTGCCGCATCGGGATTTCATAAAATCATAGAATCATGGACTGGTTTGGGTTGGAAGGGACCTTTCAAAGCCATCTAGTCCAATCCCCCTGCAGTGAGCAGGGACATTTTTGCTAGAGCAGGTTGCTCAGAGCCCCATCAGGCCTGACCCTGAATATCTCCAGGGATGGGACCTCCACTACCTCTCTGGGCAACCTGTTCCAGTGATCCACCACCCTCATCTTGAAAAGCTTTTTCCTAATATCCAACCTAAATCTGCCCTTTTCTAGTTTAAAACCATCACCCTTGTCCTATTGCTCCCTGCCCTTGTGAATGGTTCTTCCCCAGCTTACTTACAGGCACCTTTCAGGTACTGGCCCCCCAGAGCCTTCTCTTCTCCAGGCTGAAGAACTCCAACTCTCTCAGCCTGTCCTCACAGCAGAGCTGCTCCAGCCCTTGGATCGTTTTTGTGGCCTCCTCTGGACTCGCTCCAACAGGTCCACGTCCTTCTTGTGTTGGGGGCTCCAAAACTGGATGCAGTATTCCAGGTGAGGTCTCAGGAGAGCAGAGCAGAGGGGCAGAATCACCTCTCTCGACCTGCTGCCCATGCTTCTTTCGATGCAGCCCAGGTTGCAGTTGTCCCTCTGTGCTGCAGATGCACACTGGAGGCTCATGCCCAGCTTTTCATCCACTACTACCCCAAGTCCTTTTCCTCAGGGCTGCTTTCCAGCACATCATCTCCTAGCTTGAGGCTTCCCTCCTGGTTGCCCCTGCCTGAAGGCTGGGAGGTGTGTGCTGCAGCAAGCATCCTTCTAGCTGGGCTGGAGCAGCAGAACAACGCTGCATGCTGTGGGTACAGACCACTAGCTATGTGGTGTGTAAATGAAATTAGTATGAGAGAACATTGCTTGAGATTTTGTTGTCTTTCAAGTTTCAAAACCTGGCTGAAGACATGCTTGTCCCATTAAATTGGGGGATTCCTTTGGGTTGTGACTTTCAGTCTGCAGTGGGATACGTCTGAGGTTATCTGAGATCGGTTTGCTGGGTAAAGGGGGACCCTGAAGAGCTGCTTGTTTTAACGCTGTTTCCCAGTTGCAGACAAGTTAGCATCGTGACTGTTTTTGCAAACCACATACTAGGAATGCTTTGGTGTCCTGTGGCAGTTTGTCTTCTGGATTTCCTGCTTCCAGCACTGTGACTTGCAGCATTTCTCACAGGCTTGCAGTGGCAGCAGTGTTGCAGGGCTCATATGCCATGGCAATGCCATGTGGGAGACGCTTGGGCGAGTGCCCATGGGGACATTGGGGCACGCTCAGAAGGTTCTACCATGGCTGCCTGTCACCCAGCCCTGCTGTTGGCCCAAGGACTTCTCAGGTTGGATGGTGATGGTGATATTTAGGACATGTTTGGCTCTTTGGGCAGATGAGGGCCTGACCTTGCAGTAACTCCTCCAGGTAGGTCAGACTCGCAGGGGGGCTGTGAGATGTTCTCCTGGGCTGGCCCCTGCTCTGGGCAGGCAGTGGGGCTGGAGATGCACTTTCTCACTGGGGGATGGCTCAGCATGGTTGGAGAAAAAAGCCTGGAAGCTGTTCTTGGTGTGGCTGGCTGCTGGGGACTGGCTGGACCTTCTCTGGGCAATGTGCTCTGGAGCAGGGTGCGGTGGCATTGCTGGGCAGGGTCCCAGTGTCCCCTGTGCTGGACCAGGCACATCTGGAGAGGAGCTCTTCCTTGCTGACTGTCTGGAACAGACTTCTCCCAGCCTTCCCCTCCTGAATTTGCCCCGTTTGCTCTCAGTCACGCCAGCTCTTGCAAATGTTGGATGTGCCATGAAATTGCTGATCACCTCAAGCAGAGATTTGTCTGGGATTTTCCTGGGGGCTGAGTGCAGAAAGGGCGAGTGCCGTATTATTTTCAGCTGCAGTCCTCTCTGGCTCCAGGCTGGCCTTCCTCAAAGCACAGCCCCAGGCACGCAGAGCAGCGGCAGAGCCGGGGGCCAGCCGCGCGCAGCATCGCTCCTGGGTTTGCAGTGTGGGGCTGCCTGCTGCACTGCACACGATATAAATATAAGATAAAATAATAGGAAGAGAGAAGCAAGACAGGTGCAGAAAGCCAAGCTTCCTGTTCCAGCGCTGGCCCTCACGGGAGCTCGGGGGACAGCGGCCAGAGGAGGCTCTCTGAAGCACAGCGGAGCTGGGACATGCTGTGTGACATATGGACAGCCCCGACAGGAGCTCTGAAGTTGAACGATGCTGTAGCTTGGCTGTTGGAAGATGTCTGGGGAGAGGGAATGTGCATCCAGGCTGGAGCGTCATTTCCAGCCGAATTCCTTGAAATTCCAGTGAATTTCAAGGGAACATGGTGGTTTAAAATAATGGAGGAGGGTGCAGGGAGAACCACAGTCCATGTGAGTCCTCTCCGAGGCAGTTTGATCCTATCCAAGTATTGTCTGAGCACCTACCGCTTCATTTCCATGCTTCAGAGCTTTGTACGAGCCAGGAAGGATGTGTTGCCTGTGTAGCTGTAAAATCCTTGCCCAGCAGGTGGGAGACTGTGCAGAGGGTGCCCTGAACACCCTCAGCTCTCCATTGTGTTTACAGAAGTGCACTCTGCCATGGGGTGCTGGGAGGGACCTGTGGGCACCCTGGACGGTAATAGGAAGGTACTGCAGGCACCTGGGCAGAGAGGGACCCTGGGGTGCTGGTGTGGCTGGCTCTCGTGAGCAAGCTAGTCCTACCAGCCATGAGTCCTGCTCACCAGGATCCTGCACTTGGGGGTTGCATTAGTACCTTTTCTGCTGTGCTCAGGGATGAAGCTGGGTACTCCTTGGGTGCTGAACACTTGGTACCTGCTCCCACCATGTACAGAAGGGTGTACCTGCATTAACCTCATTAACCTCACACTGACAAGTCGTCCCCGACTAACCCATGTCCCTCAGCACTATGTCTACACAACTCTTCAATCCCTCCAGGGATGGGGACTCCACCACTGCCCTGGGCAACCCCTTCCAGTGTCTGAGAACTCTAAGCAAGGGATTATCAGTCAGGGATCAGTCATCAGTCACGGGATTGCACTTGAGGGTGGGTGCACAAGTGTGCATTTTGTTTGCTCGGAGCCAGGTTTTCAGCAGGTGGTGTTGAGCAAGCAAGAAACTGGATGCTCTGGTGTGGAGACATCTTGTGTAGTAGAAAGTTTGGAAAGGCACTTCGGCTTTTGTGCCAGGACCCTCCTCTCCTTCTGACATGCAGCAGGATGTAGGCAACAGCAGTCTGTCTTTCCTTCAGGTACAGTCTTGAAAAGCATCCTCAGCCGCGGCCCATCTGTGATGGCTTTGTCCCAGGCAGTCCCTGGGGCTGCTCGGGGCTGTCCACGATGGTACTGAAAGGCAGTCCTAGCACACAGCCCCTCCCAAGCACTGTGCTCTCAAAAGGTTGCTTTCCTTTGGCTCTGCTAACATGGACATGCTACATGGGCACTGGGTGACACCATGGCCAAGGCTTTTCACCTCTTAGCTCCAACTCGGCTGCCCTGCAAGCGCTGTGGCTAGACCAGGCCAAGATGGACTAGCTCACACATGCCTTTGGGTATATCCCTGTTACCGCTGTAGAGCTCTGTTCCATTTCCTTCACATGTTGACCTCCTCCCCCAAGCTTGATTAGCCTGTTTCTGAAATGCATGTTAAAAGTTCTCCTCTAGCCCTGGAGAAGATAAGTCTCTTCACAGGTTGACTAGTCTGGGCACTGCAGCTTCTCCTTGCCTGTGCTCTCAGCTCATTTTCAATACCCCTTTTTCTCCCCCACTTGAAGATCATCTTGAGAAGATCTTCTCCCATTTCTGAGGGAAAACAGAGGGGACATGCACTGGTGGAGCTGTGTGTACAGGTGGGAGATGATCACTCCCTGCCATGAGCTGTGGCTGCTTTCACAGGGCGCTTGTATGTTTTGGTGGTTGCAGGACTGGTGTTGGGGGCTGCGTGGTGGGAGCACTGTGCATGTCCGCAGGATTCGGGGAGCACAGGAGCTGCCTTGGCCTTTGAACTGGGAAAATCAGTCCTCCAGCTGCACAGGAGAGCTTGGCTGCTCTTGTGGGAAGGCTGATAGAAGGGGAAGAGCACATGGCCAGTGCTTGATCCTGAGTTGGTGTTGGCTCAGATGTGGAATTTCTGATCGTGTTTTTGACTTGTGCACAGATGCGGCAGCTCCTGGAGGAGCCCAGGCAGGAGCGACAGGAAATGCTGGCATGATGTGGACTCAGTCTGGTGTAGGGATGTCTTGTGCTTTCAGAACAATAAAAATAAATCCAAGGGAGGAGGATACTAACCTGATGTGCCCCAAATTGTATAACTGAGAACATCACTGCTCGCAGCAGATGCTGTGTAGAGGCCAGGCCACAGCGAGTTGGTCTGCTCGTGTAGAGGGACAAAACACAGCTTTCAGCACTGCTGTGCTTGTCTCTTGAAATGCAGCAAGACAGGTCCCGAGTGCATGGTCAGCCTGCCAGCGCGGTGTGCCGTGGTGGTGTGCTCATCAGCCTGCCTGCAGTGCCTGGTACCGGGGTTTTTGGAAGTGGTAGTACCCTGATCTCATGAAGGGGGACTTGCCTTTGGCTGTGGCAGCCAAAAGTGCTGGCGACTGCCTGGTGCGAGGGGTGCTGCAGGCTGGCGGCGCTGGTGTGGGATGTGCATCAGTTATCTTGGGTTAAAAAGGCATAAAAACTTGAGCACGGAGAATAGAAACTCCCCACTTGTGACAGTGGCAGTAAAGCTGAATGTAGCAGCCTGGAGCACTTGCATGATGTGCTGGTGAGAACATGTTGATCTCCATATGAAAAACATAAGCTCATTTAGAAAATTGGACTGTCTCATTTGTGATTAGAGTTTCTCTTTAATCTGCAAATACTTAATTAGCATGGAAATGGCTAGTTAGATGGGGTTCTCAATGTATGTATCTGCATGCCAGTGCGGTGGTGCTCCCTAGCAGGTGGCGTGTTTCCCTTCAGGATGTTGGACAAGTTCCTGGCTCAGGCGAGATGCTCTGGGTGCAGCAGGCAAGAGCAGACCAAAGCACGGTGCAGACATGAACGTGTCCCTGTCCTCCTCTCCAGCTCGTCCCCAGGCGGTGATGGCAGGACATGCTTGCTCCACAGGATTATGAACAATACGATGTGTTAAATGCCCCAGGTTCCCTGGTGTCAGGATTCACAACTGGCCGCAGTGACTCTGGTCCTTGGCCAGCACAGAGTTTAACACAACCGTCCACAAACCAGGATGGCACCTCATCCCGGGAGCTGCAGCAGGGCCCCTCCATCCACCCCACCCCCGGGGTGCTGCCATCCTGACGGGGCGGCCTCTCACTGTGGCCAGCTCTGTGTGCAGGCAGGAGACCCAGTGCTCTCTCCTGACACCACAGTGACTTTGCTGAGCCTCTCCTTGCACTCGAATGACTGAGTGGTCAGAGTAGGGATCTCTGTTACTGTCCCCTCTGGGTCTGACTGGTGTCCCAGCCTTGTTTTATCAGGACAGATGCAGACACTGGCTTCAATGCTACAGGTTGCCCAAGGAAGTTGTGGATGCTCCCTCCCTGGAAGTGTTGAAGGCCAGGCTGGATGAGGCTTTGAGCAACCTGGTCTAGTGGAAGGTGTCCCTGCTGCTGGCAGGGGGGTTGGAACTGGATGAGCTTTAAGGTCCCTTCCAACCCAAACCATTTTATGATTCTATGATTCTACACGGGTGTACGGTGGGGGTGAAACTGTTGTGTGGCTGTCACCAGCTGGAACAAGAGGACAGAGCATAGAGAAGATGTGTCTGCTGGTGTTTTGGGACCAGTGCTAAGCATGGGACTGCCATGCCTTGGGGCTGGCCTGGCCCTGACACTGCTCGGGCGCTGCCAGTGATGGGACATGAACAGAGCGGGTGATGCCTGTGTAGAGCTTGGCACATGCGAGCTGCTGTGTGTGGGGACAACCAGAAGGAAGACCTGTAGATGTTTCCTCCTGGCTCTTTGGGAGAGATCTGGGTGAGAGGAGGGTCTGCCCGCTCTGTTCCTGCCTGTCCCTTGCCAGCTGGGGCCTGTGTGCTTTTGGGGTACAGTCAGTCTGGGCTGTGACCTGCAGTGAGGACTCCTGGGCACTTCCCCTGCCCAGGGCCAGACAGCTCTGTCTGTGGCTGTGGGCAGCCCTTGTTGCCTAGAGGAGGGGGGACATGGCCCGGTAGCTGTCTCCTGCCGGTAACGGAGCGGGCACTGTGCAAGACACCTCCCTGGGCTCAGCTGTGGCCTCCCACAGCTCATCCCTGGGTGTGAATCTGAGAAGGCGTGGCTGGTCTAAAGCTCATGCCCTTGTGCAGGTCGCTCGTAGCGCTGGCTGCCTGTCCCTGCCTGCAGGCATCGCCCCGCTGGCACAGTGTCCCCTGCTCTGGATCCTACCCCAGCCCGGGGTCTGCCAAGTGAGAAGTGAGGCACTTAGTTCAGTGTCAGGGAGTGAGTCCCCAGGGTGAGGAGGTGACGGGGAGAGCTCCCTGAGCAGAGAGGGGACCCCATGGCTTGCCAGGACTGTGAGGAACGGGCAGCTTGAGGGAGCTCACAGCCTTTTGATGATGGAAAGAAAACGGAGAGC
>NW_010328410.1:29927-31200 GCF_000700745.2 Antrostomus carolinensis
TCATCTTCTGGGTTACTCCAGAAGAAAATCTGTGATTGAAAGGCTCGGAGGCAGGGCCAGGGCAAGAGCATCTCCTGCCCCGGGAGCCAAGTGGGATTGGATGGGTCCTGGCAGGAGCTGCTGGGCACAGGCCGGGAAAGGCTGGCGGGGGGGGGTTGGCTGAGCACCTTGGAGCCTCCTGCAGCCCAGAGGCCTCTGTGAAAGCTGATCACAACCCAGATCTCCAACATTTGTGGCTCAGAGCAAACGCTTGGGATGGGGCTGCTCTCTGCTGGAGCCCGGCAGGATTGTTCTGAGTTGCAGCGGCCGCTCAGGCTGAAATTTCCACCTGGTCCTTCCTGGAGAGCACCACTGCTGCAGCTGCACACATCTTCCAGCCTGGCTTAGCCCCTTATCCTCCAGGCCCTTCTGGGGCATGTTTGGGGCACAGGAGGGGCTGGCAGGCTTAGTCATGGGAAAGAAGCTCTGTGTCATCCTGTCCACAGATGCCATCAAACTCCTCTCCACTCACCTGGTGGCACTGGGTGCCTGCCCTGACTGCTGCCATGCTTGACTTATATGTGGAACATGCTGTGTAGCTGGGATCAGGGTTCAAAGCCTTTGCCTCTCTCCTCGGTGTGCTGGTTGTGAGCCATGGACCAGCACCAGCATGCAGAATTGGTCCCTTCTTGTGCTGGCCTGAGCACTGCCCACCTGTAGGACCCTGGGCTCTCACCTTTGGGAAGACAGGCACTGGGCTGGGAGAAATGGCTCTGGGTTTCGGTCAGGTCTGGGTGTAGCACGGTGCTGCTGCCAGGAAGAGGAGATGTGCTTGGGCTGTGGCTGCAGACGGGCGGCAGTGTGAGCTGCGTCCCTGTGCCCAGCGGGTCCGAGAGCCGCAGTGGCCCAGGAGGCTCTCGTGTCACTGTGGCTCGTGGAGTGGGGTTTGCACGGTATGGGAGGGAAACGAGAGGCAGGTGTTTGTGGGATTTGTGTCTAAAACACTTGTCAAATACTTCTGGGCTCTTTGGCTCCTGTTGCTGGCACTGCAGGAGCAGACAACTGCTGAGGGCTGGCTCCCCAGAAAGCATCTGCTGCCTGGAGCGGGGGGCTCTGGGCAAACCCTGACACTCTGTCACATGTACCATGGCTGGGGCCGCTGCGGGAAGGGCACGGGCTGTAACCTCTCCGTGTCCCCTTGACCGTCACAGCTGGCCAGCGTGTTTGTCCCGGGGAGCTGCAGCAATGCCCTGTCCCCCTGGGATCGGTGCCGTTTCCCGTGCTGACCCTTCGT
>NW_010328411.1:0-33626 GCF_000700745.2 Antrostomus carolinensis
CAAAACCTGGCCATGCAAACCCAATACAATGATATATTTGTAGATGTAATGTGTGAAATGCAGTATTTCATAGAAGATGGGATCTTTTTCCATGTACAAATCACATATGAATATCCATTTGATAACCACTGACCAATTAATTATGCATTTGGTATTATGTTATTAGAATGCTAAATATATGACCATTTCCATGTTAATGTAAGGGCAGCTTACATAGTTATTTTTTTTGTTTACTGAATGTCATTGGTAGGTAGTGTTCAGGAGTATGAAAATACCACTACATTATTGCTTATAGGCTATTAACTTGAGTATCTAAAGTGACCAAATAGAGACTTTCTGTGTGGTCAGAACTCCTCAAGGAGAAAAAAAAAGACAGCCACTTTTCCCTAACCAAAAGCTGAATTCAGTACTTGATATCTTGGTATCTTGTAATAGACAAACTATTTAGCATTCTAATGACATAATACTAAATGCATAATTAAGTGTGCCAGGACCAATACAGTTGCAAAAGTTACTGTGTATTAAGAATATAAGAATGAATTTTCAGGAACTTTTTTAAGACAAATGTGGTAATTTAAAAAAATAAAAGAATTTTTTTTTTCTTGGTGAATATTGGTGTATAGCATATGCTTAATAAATAAGTGACACATATTTCTCTGTTTTCTTAGAAATTTACTGTGTGTTGAAACTGTGTCCCTGTCCAAAACATAACATTGCTGATAATATTTGTGGGATTTTACTTATCCTTCCAAGATTGTCTCAGTAAAGAATCCCATTTCTTTTCTACCATAAACTCTTCACATCATTCTAAATTTCACAATTGAATTATATCTGTCACAGTGAGTGTTTTAATTAAAAGTGCTACATTCTTAGCCAAAACATATATTCAATTGTACTTAAATATAGAAATCCATATTTCAGTAATATTACGGTTTTCTCCAAAAATGCAAATGACTATTAGGAAAATTTAAATTAAATTTTCTATTTCAAATTCTAAAATCATAGGTCACTTTAGATAATTTTACTTGTCTGTACCATTTCTCTAAAAAATAATTGCCCTAGAACCAGCGATATTTTTCTCAAAGGTATTTAAAAACATCAAAAATGAGCCTCAAGAAAATCAGGTCTTAGGTGTACCCTAGTACACCACACGCACTAAAAATGTGATTCAGAAAATTAAAGTATTTCTCTTAATACAGTATCTTAATCTGACAATAGCTGTAAACTGCTGTGTCATTTAAACTAATCTGTATTTATGTATACATTGTAGATACACATAGTAGCTTATTTGTGTTTCAGAGACACAAATTACACTGGAAATAATTAGTTGGACATGGCGTAAAAAAATCCCAACAAGCTTATACAAAGTCTTTCTGCCTCTGGAAACAAAAATATTTAATAGTTTACTGTCCTTACTGCAGATATGAATATGTCAAGACCTGAGTCGTGTTTTACCAGACTACAAGGATTTACTAAGAAAAGAGGATTGCAAAACAGTGAAAGATTGCGTATCAGAGCTCTGTATGTACATACTGTAGGATACCTAAGCAATAGAAGTTTCCTAAATTTAAGTATCTACTGCCATAAAATAAATCCTCAGAGGAACTTCAGATAAATGTTTTTTGAAATACTTTTTCTTATGCCCAGTTGTATAGATTGATAAACTAAGAGGAAGAGATTATTATAAGCTGGAGAAGTGTTCTTTTATTTTTAGTGCATCTGGAGACCAGTACAGATCAGGAGGTACTGCTTTTTTCCCCATGGAGGTTCTGCAGTTTTTTTGTCAGATGGATCAATCAGTTCCCTAAAAGTCAAGGGACAGCTTCATCTTGTGAAGGCTGGACTCCTTTGCCCCATACAGTCCACAGAAGATAACACTCCTGGGGCTTTGGATTTATACTGTTGGAGTCTTTATTCCTCTTTATTTACAGTTCTGTAGCTTTAATAAAACTGCATGATTCCTGCCTCGCTTTTCCTTTCTTGCTAAATAGTAACATTTGGTGTTTATATATAGGGGCATAGTGACTGGGAACAGTGCAGAGAACTTCATAAGGAAATTTTGCTCGTTGCAGCTTGTAAACTGCATTATATACACTGTGGTGCTAGGAATGACATTAATGTGGTGTTTAAAAAGCTGCTGTCAGGTCAACGCACATGCATTTTCCATAATGTATATGTGCTCACGTGTGATATTTAGACTACTCCATAGCTGAAAATGTGTCTGAAAAACCGGCTTTGATTAATTGGCTTCCCTCCTCTTCTCCTTTCCTCTCTTCAGATGCAAAGGCTTCATTCATTATCAGGGAAGATCAGAGGAGGAGGGGAGTAGAGTACCTGGGTCACACGCTGTTAGAGTTGCAATTTTGCAAATGCCATAAGTAAACAGTGGTGAATGGGAAATATCCAGGATGGGAGTGGACCTCTTTGTTTGAAGGTCCTCTTTCATTCCAAATATTTGGTCTGATTTTATCTTTAGCTGTACAAATTTACATCTCTCTATTTTATATACATGTAATACTTGTTAACATCTTCAACTTTCTGCCTTTTTCATGTGTCAAGTTTTCATCCATGCAGGTATGAGGAACCATGAGCACCAATGCACTGATTGAGGGCTATTCTTCCCAATGTTCCTTGTCCATTTGTTCATTTTCCTTAGAATATTGCCACTCGTAAGAAATTAAATTTACGTATAAAATTCTAAAGCCAAAACTCATACTTCACTACAGCAACTGACGGTGTCCTTTGCGACTGTTTGTATTTATACTTATATGAGTGGTTCCCTCCTTTTAATACCTGTGCTGATAAGAGTTTATTTCTGCTAAATTTCATATATGTTCACGGTATTTGTACCACACATAATTTATCCATAAAACCAGAATTTTGCACAAGGAGAATATTGCTAGTCAAAACACAAAAGTTTGGCCCCATCTTTATTCATCATATTTTGCTTCTTCAGTTTAACATTATTACTGGTTAATAGGTGCACCTGAAAATCAAGCTGTATTGTAGTATCTGGCGCGTTACGTTAAATGAATCTTTTCTAGGACAGCAAGTCTCTTCTTTTTTCCTAATGAAAAAGAATACCTCATCTTTTCCAATTTTCCTATCAAACACATCCATATCATCTTGAGACACTGCCGCATCCAGCTGCATCTATACTCAACTTCAATTATATGAAATTACACAACCTACTCTCAGGTCCTTTAGGTTCTCTTTTGCTGTGTGAGGCACACACACAGTGCATTTCCTGTGAAGTGCATGATTACAAACTATTCAGTACAAGCCTGTGTTAAGTAAACAGTAAATTAAATATTGTCAGTGCCTGTTCAGATGTGTTCTTATGAAGAAAAAAGAACTTCTAGATTTGGGTTCATAAAACTCTAGATTTAAGAAAGGGCCAGACATAAACTAGGCATCCTATTTCCTTTTTAACTTATCTTGGCTGACCCAGTTGTTCAACAGCTGGTACAAAACATTATATTCAGATGCCCATACAAGGAAAATTTGGATAGACAAAATGCTGAAGGTAGAAAAATTTCTATTTATTGTTCTTTATTTGAATGGAGAACTCTCGAAAACATTGTCACTAACTGTCAGGTACACTGCTGCCTGAAAGACTGCTAAGAGTCTGTCTGAGCAACATGCCTCTTTCAAAAATGACAAATACTGTAAAAGAACATAATTTTATTACAGTTCTGACAATATCATTTTCTGCTATGCCAATCAGCTTGACTACAGGAGTTAGGAAAGAAAGGAAATGGTCATTTCCCTAAGAAATGAGGGCTTTTGAGTATTTTGTGTGTCTGCTGCTTCAGTGCTAACATGGTCACTATTATTTGGAGAAGAACAAATAAGTTTTATAAGAAAAACAGAAGCTACAAATGTGCACCTGCAAAGTCTCCTTTCATTTCTGCCAGTTAACTCATTCCCAAGAGAAGACAAAACTCTTCTTCCAAGGAGTCAAATACTGTTTTAATTCATTCCATAGCCATTTCAAAGAGAATGAGAGTTGCATGTGTGTTCAGCCCTGCACATGATTTATGATTAAATACAGCAAGTACCCCTTTCTTTGTTGTATTTTGTTTCTCTTTCTTTCACACAAGTATGAGTGAGAAGCTCTGGCAAATGATTAACAAATTTGTCCAAGTTATCAGTGTTGTATGAAATGGCATAACGTAGAGTAGGTCGTGTTTCCGGTTCCTCTCTCTATTACCAGATTTAATGCAATTTGTAAAAATAAAAAATCAATTAAAAAAGAAACAAAATATTTTAATCACTGTTAAAGCACAGATATATTGCAAACTAGTAAAAACAGTAGTGCAAAAAGGAATGGAAAAATACTTGCTTTGCAAATTAAGAATGCAGAGATCTAAAGCAGTCTGATTTGTTCTTCGAAAATGGATATGAGAGTTACCTCAGAAACACAATATTAATAGATCTGTAGGAGTGCACATAAGGCCAATATATTCAATGTTGTAATTTTTTTACGATTTCATAAATAGTGCTATCACCAACATTTCAAGGAAATCTGAAAAAAACAGAGCTCATATGTGGTGGCATAAATTTAGTGTATTTTATAGAACACTGTTACTCCAGATATAGCCTATGGGTTGTGACTTTTCATAAAACTTAATGAATTTCTAGATTTGTCAGCTGTTACAACCCAGATGCACTTTGCTGATCTAATGGAAATATTTTGAGCCCAGATCCAAAATATCAATAGCTTTTAGTATCGCAAATTAGTTTGGCTATTGGGTAAACGGGAATGTGGTTTTTGATAAAAAGCAGCAAGTAATTTTGTACACGTGTTTTATGGTAACTGTCTCTCCAATGTCTGATACTGAGTTTGTTTCTCTCTCTCTTTCTTTTTTTTTTTTTTTTTTCTCCAGAGTTTTAAGTTGAATGTAGATAGCCACTATGCTTTAAAAGAAGCAGTGGTAGAAGAAGGACGTCAGCTTCTTGAGCTTATTGTATCTCACAAATCAGGTAAATCCTTCTGAAATATTGCAAGTCTTTATGTCTCCAGACTATTAAAGAATGAAGAAGCATTGCTGTAAATTACTGCATATATTCACTTCCTTATGTATTATTAATATTTACATTATCAGATTGACCTTCAAGATTTATAAATGTTTCATATACTGCATACAATGCAGTGATACTTATAAAATGAAATACTGCCTGCAAATATTCTGTTCATTTTATTTTGGTCTTGCTGTTCAGCTGAGTTTCAATTGAAATCACATCACTGAAAACTTCACACTGACACATGCTTTGATGTAGGTGCTATGGAAATAACATTAAGTTAATGAATTAGGATTTCAAATATATATATACATATATATATATTTTACATACTCTGCATGGGTAATTGCATTGGTAAAGCTTTATTTTACTACTTAAACTAATTCTTACGTTGATTTTAATATATTTATGAGGAATAGGTTAAAATTAAAAATACGTTTTTCCTTTGGTTAGGGTTCTCTTTTTCTGCAGAAGCCTCAAATTGAGAGGAGTGCGAGAGATATACTGATTTCCCTTTCTCTATCCCCCTCACCTCCTATATTTTTAGATGTTTGTGTGACTTGTATGATAATATGGTTTTAATCAGCATAAACTGCTACGGAATGCCATCTCAGCTTTGGCCTACTTAGCATGCTTTTCATCCAGGTTGAAGTTATCCTTTGGTCTACTGTGTTCCAATCATGTTACATATTGTGCCTCTGTTGTTTCACTGGATCAAACAGGTCTGTGTAATGTGAAAACTATAGCAAATAGTGATTTCTATGTACAGTTCCAAAAAGGTATAGAAGCTGTAGCACAGAAGGGTAATGCATGTCATCAAATACTTAGAAAATAGTAAACTCAAGAAATACAGGATTTGGAGGTAAGAAAAATATATTTGGAAAATTATGAAATGTTTTGAGATAAAGACTAGATATTAGAGGGTAAGATTACTCTAACTTTTCCTACTACATAGAAATCACAGTTTATGGGAGTTTCTTTTTGCCAAAATTGTCAGCTGAAACGTATTAAAAATTTAACATGATGGCTAAAATAAATGTTTTGACCCTATAACATTGTTTTGTATTATGAACAATAGTAATGCTTTGATTTACTGCTGAGAAAATACAATAAAATTCTTGTTGCATTTATTCTTTTAAATATCCTGCTAATTATTTGAATAAAGAATAATATTTAAAGATGCAATTGAGTTTACAACTTTTACTTTTTTCCCCTTCATTTTGAATAAGGACTGAAGGACATGCTGCAGATGATTGCAAGTCAGTGGAAGGAACTACAGAGGCAAATCAAACGGCAACACAGCTGGATTCTTAGGGCTCTGGATATCATCAAAGCAGAGATACTGGCTACTGATGTGTCTGCAGAGAATGAGGAAGGGACTGGGAGCCCTAAGGTAAGTGGCTTGAAGTTTGCCTTATTTCCTCTTATTTCCATCTTCTTTTGAACTAGGCACCACTGAAGTTTTCTTTCCACCCTAAGGCTTTTCATTTCTACTGGGTAAACTTTTTTTTTAATAAACAAAATGAAATGCCTTACTCTGACACAATAAAAAAATCTTAGAACTTTCAAGTTTTCCAGGAAGACCTGTCTCATTGTGTGTAGAGGGGCGTGAGGGGGAACATAAAACATTTAGTAAACAAAACATAAAGCATCTTTAACATGAATAATCAGAGTGGTTTTAAACTGTTTTGTTGCAACTATAAATCACTATAATCAGTGCAATCACTCAGCTCTGACATCCATTAGCCGCTTGGTTACAGCAAATTAACAAAGAAGAGAGAAAGTGATTCATTATCTCATTCCTGTTAATGACTATCAGATGCATTGCTTAATTAGAGGATGGCCATTGTAGTGGGAAGAAGGTCATATGCCTTTTCACAAATCTTTTTGCTTTGAGTTTAAGTCCTCCATAATAGTGCATGTGTTGAATACAAGTACTTTAAGAATAAGCTACCAATACCTATCATCATTTTGTGGATGTTAATTATTAAAGAGGGCTATAGCACTTACCAGCTGCCAAACTTAATGTTTATAAGAGCATTTTAAATAAAAACCATGCTTATTCAAATTGGTGCAAGCAGTGTAGGGACATTACACACAAAACAAACTTGAGGCACAGGGTTCATAACCTTTCATTACTATCAGTAGTAAATAAAGTTGTTTGGGGAAGGGTGTATTGGAAAGTGTTGATTTTCCAAGCAAAGAATATGCAGGAGAGCAATCCAATAACTCAAGATCTTGGCATGCAGTAGGCTGAAATTTATAGAAAAATTCAAGATTTCTGTTTCTAGAAATAACAGAGATGGTTGTGCTGAGTAGATTTTCAGATTCTGATGCCAGACAATTCTTTGCATTGATATTCAATGCTTCCTTGACAGCAGTTTGTGTTGACTCCTGGCTAGGATTACATTAAATGTTCTGATGTTTTCTTACCATAATTCTACATAGCAAGAATGATCTTAGAGATGGTGGAGGAAGAGCCAAGGATAACAATGAAACAAAAATACAGGAAAAGATCTATGTGCAGGAGACACAGTTTGAACTGTTATCCCTCATCACTTCATGATGGTGGAAAATGCTCCAGTGTCACAGTAAAGCTCTTACTTTAGGAAGTAGTTGGTGGAGCACCACTTGGTTTCATAGTTAGGTCTGTTAAAGTAAACAAACTAGCTCAAAGTTAACTTTCTACTCCTCCAATAATATGATCTTACACCTCTGAACAACTTGATTCATCCATGGCAAAAAGTCTAACTGCTTAATCAAAATTATCACATAAAAAAGTGTTCTAAGATCCAGCTTGATTTTGCTATGAAAATTATGGAATCACAAGCTTAGAATAATTATATTCAAATATTTGAAAAGGGAAAAATGGAGGCATAGTTTATGTTGCAGTAAATTTTTCATATAGATAGGTGGTAGCTCCTTGCCCTGTACTCATTATCATAGAGATAGGAACCTGAAGCAATGGAGTTTTTGTACCTAGAGTTAAATAAAAACACAAGTAGACAAACAAATGGCCAAATAAAAAGTATTTTCAGGTTATTTCATTCATTAAATCATGTCCCTGTAGGATTTTTGTAATTATGGGCAATAATACAGTCAAATACCATCTACTTCTTCATGCTGAAAGATTAACTAAAATTAAAATACAGTTGGTAATATAACTGTAGATTTCAGTTTACATTTATTTCAAAAGCCAAAGGGAACCTGAGAAGTATAATAGGAAATCTAAAGATTATATCTAGAGGGTATTTTTCTTTTTACCTTGTTTGAGAAACTACAGGAACAGTGTTGGTGTTAGAAATCTGTAAAGAAAGAGGAAAAGAAGGAATTTCAAAGACCCTAGGAAACTTTTCCCTTAGGACTTTTTAAGCGTGTTTTCATATCGCTATGATATGCAAGCAATGGAGAGTGGAAGGGAGAGAGGAACATTCTGTACTTTAGAAATACATTGTCAACATTTGCATTCAAGAATTCAGATTTTGCTTATGAAATGTTTCATTTTATTTTCTGTAAGTTTCATAGTGGTTTATAGTGATTGCTTTAGAATTCTTGAGGGATTTTAAATATTTCTGAAGCCTAAGCTCTTCTAATGTATTGCATTCTCTGTACAACCTTAGAAAAACAATGAGATCTCTTATTTAAGTATTTACTAAAACTATTTTTTCTGTCATTTTTACAAATAAACAAATGATTACTGTATTCAGCTTAAATTGGAGGATATAAAGTTTTGCATCCTTACTCCGTTGAGGAGTACTTTTAGAAATAAATCCCAGAATTGACATGATGCATTTCAACAAGTACTGATCTAACATTATGAGTAGTAAACATGACATACAATAAATCTGACTTTTTTTCAGAATCTTAAGATACTTAGCTAACAGTAAAGTTTTTCTCCTGATGGAAATAGTAAGTAATATTCTAAAATATCTGGAAAATAGGAGGAATGTTTGCATATGTGTGTGTATCTTTTGTTTTTCCACCTTCTGGAGATGTCTGAGACCACTTATTTTGTAACTGATCTCTTTATAATTGGGCCACCTCCTCTCCATCAAGAAAGTCCTACTGGAACAGTATCACTTTCAATAAACAGCAAAGAGTGGTATTGAAAAATAACATTATGTACTTTTTTATCTAGTGTCTGTGAGTGTTTCTGCCTGAATATTACCCTTCTGAAGAGCTTGTAAGTTAACTGTGTAACTAATGTCCTTGAAAAATATACAAATCTTAATAACATTTGCCCATAGTAAACATTCTCCTTCATTCAAAATTATATGGAATAGTATTCTTAGGGTCAGTTGTAAGTTCTACTCCTAGAAAGCATTTAGACAGTTAGTTCATTACTATAGTTTTTCAATCTGTATATTTTTGTTGTGCAAGTAAATGTTTGGATTAAGTTCTGGGGTTTTGTGTAACAGTTCAGAGCATAACATCAGAACCTAAGGGCTGGTAGGTTAAAAGGATAATGGTGTTCTCTAAAAATATAGATATAGTCTGTACTTCTGGACATGTTCCTTTCTAAAATAACTACTATATTACTGAAAAACATTTCTACTTTTCCATTCCAGCTTCAGAGAAATAAGCATGAAACTGAATAAGGCCTTGGGCCTAATACTTAGAACATTTAATACTGACTTAGTTGTCTCAGGTTAAAAGCACTCTTGGGAAGATAGCTTTAACTCTGTAGAGGACTTGTCTGTCAGTGGGTTAATTGTAGAAGCAGTAGGAATTTGAAGAATATTAGAAGAATAAGTAAAAATATGTTTAATAAAGTAAACTTAAAATCACAAAAATAGTAGATGGCTTGGGATAATAGAGTTTGAAGTGGTTAAACAAACCTTTGTATAAAGGGAAAAAGAAAACCAGTGTAATTTCTTCTTGATATGCAATTAGGCATCCCACGCTTCCAGGATCATCTCCCACTCAGTTGCGCATAATTTTACAGTTTTTACAGCCATTCTAAACAAAGTCTTCAGTACACAGAAAAGTAATTTTAATGAAAAAAAAAAGAAAACTTGGTGAAGCTGTTTAGTATCTACCACAGTCTGGGATTCTGTGAATGCTCCTTGACAGACAGTTTTACAGTGACCCTGGTCTAAGACCTAGTCGGTGGACTAAACGCTGCAGTCCAGAACAATTACATTCTGCTCAGTGTTTTAATATGCGGATGAATTTGTGAAATGGACAACAAAACAGAGCAAAGATTAGAGAATGGCAACAGTCCTTTCTTTGTTACTTCGGACTTGTAACTTGTCCTGGCCACCCAATCATGCTGCTATGACTACGACATTTAGATTAATACTTCGATACAAAAGGAATGTACAAATGAAGTGTTTTGGCATCTTGGTGGTCAGTGCAGAGAAAGATCATATTTGTGAGTGGATACTTTGCTTTTTCTCAGTGTCTCTTATCAGCTGTAGATTTCTGATCTGTGGACATCAGGATGATGTGTATATTACAGTATTAATATTAAAGCAAACACACCAATGTTTTTTCTGATGTCTTCCATTATTTAAAAACAGGGACAGTCTATTATCGGGATAATATTCTTAAATACTGTCAACAGATAGCAGAGAGCATGAGTTCAGAATCCAGTGTTTTTACTTGCACAACCACTTTAAAAACTGGGTTTCTAGTGTGCTTTAGGTTGGAGTATTTTATATAGATTTGGAGTGGTCAGTGCTTTGAAATTGTCAAATGGCGAGTGGAACTGGCCTTCATTTTCTTCTCCTCGAGTTAGTTGCTTCTAGTGAAAGGGCAGGAACAGCATATTCTAGAGGGATCATTTTACTTGGGTTGCTGGAGTTTCTTAAGTTACAGGGGACTTTTAAAATTTCATACCTAAAACTGAATTTATTTATTTAATTTAAAGTCTCTCTTTCTCTGCCTTCCACATGCACAAACACAGGATCACATGCATGCGTTCAATCCTGTGTCTTATGTTCTTAGTATTGTGGAATAAAATGTCAACTAAATAACTATCACTTAATCAGTAACAATTTGAAAGATAATGAAATGGAAATCAGACTTCCATCTCTGACATTATACAGACATATGGGAAGGGAATTTCAACTGATGATACCTATGCCATCCTGGTCTATGGTTATCTCATGGCTTAATCAAGTCCTTTCCTGGAAGAGAAATGTACAAGGAAAATTGGTATTTGTGCTTTAGCAGAAGTAATTTTTTTTCTCTAATGTGTCCATAATGAGCCACATTCCCATCTAGACATGAGAGAGTTTTATGCCGTGAGTGCAACACCTTATAGATCAGACCTTAAACTGAAGTTCTAACCACCTTTATCCAGGCTTACTTCCAATATCAGTAATCACCATCTGCCACCTTAATTCTTTGAAGAATGTATTAGTCTCTTCTGTTCAGAACAACTGGATAGTCTTGGGCACATTTAGTTACTACATTTCACTGATGAATAAAATACCTTATGAAGTGTGTCTATGCTGAAAAGTACTACAGCAAGTCAGTATCTCACCATTCACTACTTCAAAAGATGATAATAGGGAAAGTGATTTCCTGTAAATAGAACAGAAGGTTCTGCTATGCTGCCATTGAGGCATAGTCTTAAATTGTTGAATACTTAAAATGCTGTCTGTACACAAATAGAGCATTATTGTACCTAACAGCTGAACAGTTCAAAATCATTAATGTGACATTTCAATTCTGAATCTTTTGGAACTTTGGAAGTCTAGGCTGAAGATACTGTGATCTTACTCTTAAGTTATGCATCTACAGTTATTATTTTGCTTGGATATAGGTATTTTAGTATGTGTCATTACAGTATTCTTGATCTGTCAGCTTCTGTGGTGGGGGTTTGAACCATGGATGACTTGATCACCTGGGTAGAGAGTAGTGGTATTTACAAAATCCTTCTGTAAATCAATAGAGAAAACTTTGGTTTTGCAAGGAATAAGCCTATCTTTTAGTATTTTTACTGGAGCATGTGAAACACAACTGAGTTCTTTTTAGATTAGCTGTTATCCAAATCTAGCATTGAAAACATCCATTAAGAATTTCCAAGCTAATCAAAATAAGATATGCTGGTATAACAATGAAACAAACCTAAAAAAGAAGCAAGGAGAAGGAATATTTATGTCTCTTAGTACAGCTAGACACTTCAAGTTGCTCAGTTTGCTAGATTTTTAATACCTTGCTTTAGAAATGATGTATTTTTAATCTTACAGACATCACCACATCACATCATTGTAAAAAAAAAAGTATCTTCAGGAATCATTTGTGAGGTGAAACCATAATTTTACACACCATTTTAGTGTGGATGAATAAAAGGAAACAGAAACGTGTTTTGGAACAAGTGTAGTAGCAGAAGCTGGCATTGGTAGAAGGACAGCCTGAATATGGCAAATTGAGTGAGACTGACTTATAATGAGTCTTAATTGTAGAAACAAGAAACACAGATAAATGGGATCTAGTGAAGGATCTAAAAGATGTGATAATGAAAACTAGGCAGAAAAGTTTTGTTGAAAGTACTGATTACTGGAGTACAGACTCCAATAATTAGTTGAAAAATTTTACAGAAGAATTTTAGCATAGATAGAAAGAAAAACATAGAATTTTAGTGCATTTCTTAAACAGGGTTTTTACTGACAAAACCTTGCCAAGAAAGTGCTTGTCTTTATCATACTTTGGACCAAAATTTTCTTCAGATAAGGAGAAGCTTTCAAAAACCCATGCAAAGCCAAAGTAGCCATATAACCTTCTATGTACAGAATGTTTCCTTTAAGTTTCTAAGTGAATGCAATCTTAAATTGGTACATTGCATACAGAATAATATTCACAGTATACTCCATCATAAAACTGGTAAGATTCTTCTGGTTTATATTTTGTGTATATTCTAGAGTAAAGGAATTATATAGTTGAACAAGTTCTTGCTTAGTTAAAATGCTTTAATTGAGCCAGTAATTTTGTGGTGAAAGATTCTAAGTTCCCAAGCTCATAAAATCTGAATTTTAGGGTCATTAGACCAGGGCCATTTTCACAAACACAGGCACAAGCAAACTGAACCTTAAAACCTTCCTTTGGTCAGCTCTTTTACAAGGGGTTTCTACCCACCATGCTCTGAGAGAGGCAGGCGTCAGACCAACAGTTCCTTTCCCAGAGGAAGATTGTTACATTCCAGCTGGCTGTCCATAAGGACTTACACAGCTGAGATCTTCCAGGAAATGCCGTAAATCAAATTATGTCCTTGGTAGGCTCATCTTGTGCTTCTGTAAGCTTGTTGTGGACCATGCTGGTGGTGGGCTGCTTCACAGGGAAAGGGGCTGTGTGGGTCTTCCCCACTGCCTTCCTCCCCACTGCCTGAGAATCCACAGCCTGTGTTACTGAGGCCAACTGAGGTGAATCTACCTCTATTGTTTTGGGGTAATATGTTGTGATAATAAATACATTTTTAAATGGCTAAGGTGCAGGATTTTGCAGTTGTGCTTATAAATTGATTAGTAACATTTTACCATTGCCTTTGGAAGTTGTTTTCAGTTGATAGAATTTACGTTTTACATATATGGGATAGATGTATTTTGAAAATGTTTTGTTTAAATAGTTGTAGGGTTTGGGGTTTTTTTTGTTTGTTTTTGTTTTGGGTTTTTTTAATGATTGAAAGCAAAACCATCAGAGGTGTCCAAAAAAAGATTTAGGGCTGTTGGATGTACAGTCAGCTTCTACATGGTAGATTCAGTGCTATTTACTGGAAGCTGTTTCTCCTGAGCTGTTTATTGTGTGCCTTTTAGTGTGGAGGAAGAACAATTTTGTGTTTAATTCAGAGCCTCCCTTCATGGAGAAAGGAATGAAGCCAAGCAGCCAGTGTTTGAACTGCACTAAAGGAAGACAAATGAATACGAGCTCTGTCCTAAACTTGTTCTTTCATGTTACATGAGCCCTGTTAAAACTTCTCTATATCACAAGTTAACTAAATATTTTGCTAGTTTTTCATGCAATTGTGTCCCTGAAGTCTTAGTTAAGCAAACTTGGGTCCCATTTTAGCTCACAGAGATTGTTTTCTTATATACCCATCAACCTCCTTGTATATTGGCTGCAAATTTTCTATGACAGCATTTTTTCATGATATCTAAAGTAATTTGAATAATCTTTAACAAGCCAAATTTCTAAAACAGTAGCAGAGCTCCTCATTTATTCCATTGAATCTAAAAGTAACCTCATCTATGGTTTATTAAGTTCACTACCAAGTGTAAAATGTGGAGAGCCACACTTTGAAAGTCTTACTTTCGCAGCTAAATTGCATCTACTATTAAGCACAATAATCAATCCTGTTATAAAACATAGGTACATTTTTAAACCAACGTATTCTAATATTTACTGCAAAAATATCAAAAGTCATATTCTAATTGAAAATGTGAACAAGGATTCCAAGGTGGCTTTGGTATTTATAGTATGCTTCTATAATTTTTACACCTTGGTGATTCTAGATACTGTATATTGATTACTTTTGGCAACTATAGGCTCTTTGACATCACTGTTAACAGAAACTGTTGTGCTTAAACAGTTACCAAAGAAATTATGATTTTTGACTTTAAGAATACAGAAGGCTACTTTCTATTAAAACATAGATCAAGTTCAGTTTGAAAGATGTTTTAAATCTAAATCACTCCACTGAGAAGATGTGCAGACTCAGAACTTGATGAGAGCAGATATTTGAACTGACATAAGCCCAAGGGGCAAATTTTATCATAATGCTTTTTGAATCTTTGAACACTATTATCTAAAACTCTGAAAGTATGTTTGGCTATTGTAACTTCACATGCACAACTGGACCAACTCTGACAAGTTTTATTTAGGCAAAACTCCCTGCTGAGTTTGGACAGTATTTGAAAATATAAAAACATGAGTATATTTGTGCATGTATTCATATGAACACATTTATCTTAAGTGATTTAAACCAAGTGTTAACCACTCAAAGGCCTTGTTTTTCTATTTTGCCAGTATCTATTCATTCTGCTTTCTCTATACAACTGAATTGACACATATTTGTTCTGTTATTTTTAATAGAAAAAATTTTCAGCAGTGAATATTGGTGCAAGGGTTCCCTTATTCATGCCTGCCTATTGTTTCACATGCTTCTCAGATTTCCAGAGAAATCCACATTTAATAAGTTTTTAGTCAAACAATAAGTTTTTGTGCACCCACAAACACGCAAACTCATTTTACTGAAAACTGGACATCTCTCACTTTAAAGCAGAAATTTCTAGGATAACCTGTCAGAGCTGTTACTTGTCTCCTTTTCTGTGTGGGCTCAAAATCCTGTGCCTGTTCAAGGCCAAGTTTTTACAGCCACAGGAGAAACAGATTTTTTCTTTCTTTATTTTTTTGAGTTTGGATTCAGAAGTTAATGGGACACACTAAAATAAATTCATAAATAAGCAACGGAAAAGAAGGAATCCTGGCTGATGGAAAATGCCTTGGTGGAAAAAGTTTGTGGTTGGCTTTATAGATAGTAATCACTAATGAAACAAATTATTTGAAATTCAAATCTTTTCAGTTAACTTTCCTTCATCATTTCTTATTCTTTCTCCCTCATCCTCCATTCCATCTGTTGTTCTTCAAAATAGTTCAGGATGTCACCAGGATCACAAGTGAAGCAAAATGCAGGAGCGTGTGGGCAGTCTCTTCTCACAGGGCTCACTACCTGGTCAGACCAGGATGGAGGTGCAGTTGGACTGAAAGCTAGCACTCTATCGACATTGCAGCTGTATTGCACACCAAATCGGTTCTGGTCAGCTCAAACAGACTGTAAAGTCTGAATGTGTGTTCTACCCATGTGATGTTTACCAGTCATTACAATCATAAATATTTTGGATTGTTCAGATAATATGTTATAAGAGTTAGATGTTGAGCTTACAAGGTTTTCTTCTACTTTCTCCACTGACCTATTTTGCTTTTTCTAGCTCCAATAGTAGCAATGCAGTATCACCTCATGCTTCTCCTCCTGATTACCTCTGGTAGTGCAGGCTTCAGTGGTAGAAACTCAGCATGCCTGCTGTACTGCGATGCTTTCTTTTTTTTTTGGTACTAAACTGTTCCACAATGTTTTGTTTTTAAAAAAATCATGTTTTAAAAGCTAGTTTTCCCCTCTTGATAGTCTCCTAAAAATCCTGTACTTTAAGAATGGCAGCTCATATGGATGCTATTGCCAATTGTCATTACTAAAGATTGTTGCTTCTGTTAATAGCATTCTATCTTTGCCATTTTATTAAAATTGTATTACTGCTCTGAAAACAAAAATTACTGCTTTATTCAGTTGAAGAGTGACTGGCATGGCACTCTTCTGATCTTTAAAAAGAAATTTTTCTTTCATTGTATTTGTGCATTAAATTAAGTGTTCATATCTACAGAATAAACTAACATCTTATAAATATTACTGTGTTTAATTATCAGTTCAGTATTTGAGTTTTTGCTGTTACAGTTGATGTCTAAGAATGATTAAATGTGTAATAGAGAACAAAAGGAACATTGATGTGAACAAAGATGCTATAGATAAAGGTAAATTTCATCTTCTGTCTGTTTTTATTATTTTAAAATATTTTAATTACTTTTATATTCAGCATGATTGGGTGGCATTTCCTTTTTTTTTTTTTTCAATTCAGTTCCTCTTTTAGTCTTTCAGAACAACATCTTCTAGCAATGGTTTAATCTGTAGAATCTTTCAGTTCTAGTCTCAGCTGTATACATAAAACAGCTGTTCTTCACTGGGGTGGTCACAAAAGGGAAATCAGGTAAAATAATGTTTGAAGGAAAAATCTGCTTGGACATCCTGCATTTTAAATCTAACTTGTTCTTAAATGTCTTGTGGCATAGTACACTTGCCTACATCTAAACTTTAGATTCAGAGTGATACAGATTTTGCTAGTTTTTTAAGCTAATCTATTAGAAAGCAATAGAATACCATGCTGAGCATTGTGTGATTTGACTTCTTTATATGTATCTACATTATGAGAAAAAATAACCAACCTTTTCAGTAGAGCATTTGGTGAAATATAGACTTATATATTAAAAGACTGCAAGATGCTTATGGTAAAGGCATATGCAAGTTTGTATGTCAGCTCTAGTAACTTGCGGACAGTATTTTCCTTGTGTCCTTTTTTTAGTATTTTGCCAGAATTTTTAATTAAGTCTTTCCTGTAATGTCTCAGACGCTCCTAATTTATTGATAATTAGAGTTACTCAGGGTAGTGTAACTAATGTGGGAGATACAGTGGGGACTGCATCACATTTAGAAATTTAGACTTGTTCCTTAAACACCTGGAAGTAACTGCAGAAAAATAAGGGTGATAGTAGTGTTCTCAGCTACATCCCATGGGCAGCTGTAAGCATTAATGATAGTTAACCTAAGATGACTTTAAATGTAAAATGGGATTTCTGACCAGGAGACAGGTGGTATGCCATATTCTTTTACAATCACCCCATAGCATGCTTTATGAACCATCATCAGGCCAGAAAGAAAGAATAGCTCATCTGGACATGTGCACTTAATTTCTTCATCCTCTTTTTCTTCTTTACAGTCGTATTATAGAAAGGAGCCAGGCATTTAGCACGGAATGCCTTAATCCTTGAGTTTATGAGCCCTAAGCACATCACAATTGTCGTTGATGCTGACAGGTCACATCATCCTTTATGAAATGGAGAAAAATGGTGAGAAGGGAGAGAGAAAATTGCAAAGGAAAAAGTTCAGATCTCTGTAAGAGTCCAGCACTGAGTGTTTTGAAAGACTGTGACTTAAAGCTATGATACGCAACAGAAGTCTCGAATGGTGCATGTATGATTGCTTACCTTCGAGGATCATCATTTCGGTTCAGAGGAGGGGCGCGAGACTTAGGTCAGCTTGTCATTTCTGTCCTTGCTGTTGGTTTGGCAAATTTTCCTGGAGACTGCAAGGGTGTTAACTTGTGCAGGCTGCCCTTCCTAGTTTAGATTTGAGGTGCAGGAGTTTAGAGCAGGTACTACTATAACCAGGTACTACTAGAACAGCAAAATATAAAGAGGAATGCAAGAAAATAGAATCAGTTTCTATTTCACAAACTGGGTGTATTAAGATGAAACAGCACTGAAACAAGGAATAGAAATATATGCCCAGCTGTTTTTTTCTAAATATGGCAATTAATGGGTTAGTTTTTTACACTGTTATTTTTTGTTAACTAGTCAATAACAATAAGGTTTAAAAGTTACTTTCATAGGTTTCTAATCTAATAGAATGTTTTAAAAATATGTTGCTTATGTGTTGAACAGGCAATGTATTAAGGAAATAAATAGAATATATTTAAGTTCATGTTTTTGCTACTTCATTCATTTGGGCCTTGATTCTTACTCTTTAGTGTAGATATTGTATGAAGCATCCATATTTATCTCAGTCGGCTAGTTCTTGACATGTATTGCTACAAAGACTTTTCTTTTTAGAGTGTTAGCTAATTGAAATAAATCTAAAACTGAACATGAAAAATGTTGATTTCCAATTCAGTGAATCCTAGCAATATTATAATAAGTTTGGTTTTAATTCTTGGAAAACATATTAAAATTAACTTTTCTCCCATTTACGTAAT
Source organism: Antrostomus carolinensis (assembly GCF_000700745.2). Taxonomy (NCBI): domain Eukaryota; kingdom Metazoa; phylum Chordata; class Aves; order Caprimulgiformes; family Caprimulgidae; genus Antrostomus; species Antrostomus carolinensis. The sequence goes on from NW_010328411.1 coordinate 18,606, forward strand.
GCGTATAACTAAACTTCCTTCCTACTGTGAGACAGTTTCATTTATTGTTATTTGTAAACAGCTTAGTAAAGATGCATAGTGGATTGGTCTAGAAACTCCTTGAACAGTTTCTTTTGAAATAACACTACATACGTTAAGCTCAATTACACATCCAAACAGCCACAGCACACTTTTGGTAATTTATTCATTGATTTAACATAGTACCCAGAAGAGTCATGCCTGCTGTCAATTTTGTAATATATTATGTTTTAAATATACTCATGCTCACCCATGCACGCCATTAAGGTGTGCATAAACCTGTGTTTTTCTCTCTTGACAGCTATAAATGTTTGTTATTATTACACAAAACATATGTTCATGTTGTTTTTGTCTAAATTATTCTATCTGGGGCCATAAAGTTTTAATGTTATTAGTTGCCCTTAGAATTTTAATGTTTCACTGCTGTAACCTTCTTAGGATTTCTCCGCAATTAAATAGAAACTATTTCACTACAGCCTGGAAGAACAATATATTTTATACAAATAATAAAAAAAAAAAATCGTTCTTGCTCCATTTTCTTCCAGTGTAGTGAACTGTTTACCTGACAGGGTTCTATATGCAGCGATCCTACCTTTAGTATTTTCCAGAACTGAATAGAATATTACACTTTACTACAGTCTTCTCATTAAAAAACAAATCTGGCTTAACCCTTTTAAGACATGAGGTATGTCATAAGCAGTTTGCTTTGCAGGCCCTCTCTTTGTTGTTATCTGTTGTCACCTTACTCAGTAAAGTAGCTGCATTAACAGTGGAAACCTCAATCAATGTAACAGATACACTATGGAAAAAGCTATGATTTTAGGAGATAGCATGGTATTAGTGTTGAAAAATCATTTGAAGAAATGTCTCCCATGTTCTCTTCTAAATAGCAGCAGTGTTGGCAATAGGAAAATGTATTATTCCCCCCCTTTCAGTTTTCAAGGCCTTTTTCTAAGGAGAGAGAGCAGATAGGAATTCACCGAAGACATTAAAAGGTGTTTACTGCTTTTAAATGAGCAAAGGACTCATTTAGGACATTCTTTTCTGTATACTGGATTAAGGCATTATAAAGACCTTTTTTCACTTGGTTTGTGCCAGGATACCCTCTCATAGAGCAAGCCTTGTATAACAGCACCATGCAGATTTTAAATATTTGACTTTTATTCTCTGATATTTCTACTAGATTCAAATTTTGTTCCATGATCTGATTATGGCTCCCTTCATGTGCCACAGGGCAAGAGGGAGCAATAGCGATCAGAACATTCAAAATAAACTGATTAGAATATGCTTGCTCTCTTAAATTGATTTGACAAGATTTCTTTTAGAAAAAAAAAGTTATTTGTAGCTGAATTTGTGCAAAATGCTTGAGATACTTCAACCTGAGTATTTGACTTGCAAGGTGCTTCATGAATCTTCTATTAAAACTTGAAATCAAAATAACCTGCCTGACATCTTTGAGAAAGATATGAGGAAGAGGACATAGTTAATGGCATTAGTAACTACTAGTGCTTTATTTTTTTGAAGTACAGCATATGTAAGCTTCAGAATGCCTTTGGAAAAAAGATATTCTTGCATTTTTACATAGAAAGAAACAGAGGCAGAGGGGTGAAGAGCCTTCCCCAACATTACAGGGAAAGCCGTTAGGCCAGCTGGGATTAGAATTCAGGAGTTTTGTCTTCCAGCCTCGTATTGAGCTCACTGAACCAGTAATTCTCACACTTCTACAGTAACAGAAAACGGTTAATATTTAGTGCTTCCAGGACTCTGCCAAAAAGATTTCCTTTACGAAAATGAATTCTATTTACCCAAATTTAATTTTCACCCTGCTTTCCTTGCTCTTCTTTATTTGTTCTTTCATTCACTTTTTCCTTTCACTTCCTTTATGCTCCTGAATCTTCCTGTCTTTTTTTTAATTAATTTTTCTTTTTTCCTCCTTTTGTCCACATGCTGTTAGAGAATTGTGTCTTTTCATCCACAACAATATTTCTATTTTTGTTCCTCATTTTCCCTAGGTATCTCAAACCTGCCCTCAGAACTGCTCTGTCTTACAGGGCCAGAGTTGCTGCTCACAAACAGTGTTTCATAGCACCCTAATTTTCAAGATTTTAATTATATCTGAAGCTTTGCCAATTACATGGTGAACTTCTGCATTGGAAAGAATAAGACCACAGCCTTGTATCCTCAGAACTGAAAAGCCTATAATAGAAAAAAATGTACCATTTGTTGAAGAATAGAGATAACAGGCAAAAAGCAGTGTGTCAAGGTACTTGGTTAAACAATAATCTCTCACAGAGCACTCATTACTGCTTAATAATTGACTGTGTTGGGAGAAAGGTTTCTATGTGAAGAGAGGTTCAAGAAGGTCAGTTATCTAGTGGTAATGACCGTAGCGGTCATTAGAGGGTATTAATGCTATTAAGAACAGAACTTTTACTTTTTATTGAAGTTTTTATTTAAATTATATTAACTTTGATTCAACTTTTAATTGAGGTGCAACCATCCAAATTCTATACTCAGGAACCAAGAAGTAATGAACATAAAATTACATGTTCTTCTGATAGGCTGATGGGTCTTTAATATATTATAATTTCAAGAGTCTCTACAGACCAGTTATTAGTATAAAACTATTCAGAGGTATTCTATTTGAATTAGGGTTGGGTGACTGATTCAGGAACAAATCCAGGCTTGACCCATAGCAATGCAGATGGTATATTTTCTGAGTCAAAAAGAACTTCTTTTCATAAATACATTTGGATGTGATCTCAAAACACTTGCTAAGTTAAAGCAAAAATCCTTTGATGCCTAAAATGATCTGTCTTATAAATCTGATGCATGGTGGCAGCAGCACTGAGTGTATTCAGAAGTGAGTTTATAGTTCCATACTGAGTTCAATACTTGTTGTATAGAGAATCTCATGCTAAAAGTAAGTTGGGACAATATTACTGTTCTTCCAGCCACCACAAGACCTAGAGTCAGGATATGGCTGGGGTTCCCAGGAACCTGAAACTTGAACTACTAGGTGGAAGGACAGAGCTAATACATCAGTAATGCTCCTACTCCATCTTTCTATGTTGCCTTTTTCTCTAGGACATTTTGGGAATAGGCTGCTGAGTAAGTCTAAAGTGCTGGAGGGCTAGAGAAGAGGTATGAAGCTGTAAAATGAACTCTCAGGGGACCCGGGGGATATCGCATGTTGAGCTACTTTCTAGTCTTCTTGCAACAGAATGTGTTGTCCTTGTCTTTCTAACCTGAGGACATAGTAACATGCTTTAAAATAACAGCACCAAAATGAAAATGCTAACAGAACAAAATGCTAAAAACTATGTATCATTCACACAGGGGTATGATGAGCAAAAGAATGGCTGATATATGATAGGAGTTAATCACATTGCCAAGTGCATGTCTGGGCAGGTGTTGAGAGACTTTGGTAAGAAAAGAACAGCATAGCATACAGAGGATTGCAAGCTGAACAGAATCCTCCATGCTGTCATGGCAACTTTTCACGAAGTTGAGAGCCAAAAGCTATATTGTGTTTATGAAAAATTATGACATTAAAAGAGATCTAGTAGTCTTATAAAGTAGCAAGGAGAAAAGAATCTGGGGCTAAGTTTTTTCTAACAAAGGAAAACATGCAATCCAAAAGATTTTTATCTGCTTTTATATTAATGCATCAAATAAAACCAATAAGATTAAACAGTTATTTATTGCATTATCTGACAGGATTTTTTTTTTTCAGTGATGAAAACCCAGTTACTAATACTATTAATGCCAGTTGAACTGAGTACAGAAAAAAATATTCTGGATTTTGGAAATGTTCTGGGTGTTTCCAAAATTTCCAGGATGATGTTCAATTTGCAGTTCTGTTGTTCATTATATATTTCTATAGTTTCATTGTATGGAGTGATGCACAGTTCTATGAAAGCATCTTCTGCTTCTCAATTCCTTTGAACTTTTTTGTTTTCTCATAATTACAGATTTGGGGAATACTTTGTTTTAAGCTGATCTGCTGCCATGTTCTTGCAGAGAAATTTGCTATTTGAATTGGTGATGTCTTTTTTCCTGTGTAAAAAAAAGTAAACTGCTTTACATTTTTGGTAGGAAGCCAGGTTTTTGTCATTTAGACATGTCACATCTTTATGAAAACATCATGCATCATAACACAACATAACAATGTGATTTGCTGAGATGCTGACTCCTCTTAAAAAATTGCAAAGTGGTGTGTGCATGTTTCCATGCAAAGAACTACTTGTATATTTTAGAACATTTTCCTGGGACTTTCTGGTGCAGTGGTCGTATTAGCCTTGTAACTGGGAGAAGAGAGGTTCTAATAAGTGATGTGCAAATTTTTGTAGTTCTATTTCATAGGTACATGTCATTTTCATAAAATCATAGAACAAAGTACTAAAAGACATTCCGGGAGGTCATTTAATCCTCTGCCCTGCCCAATGCACAAAAAGTTAAAAATCACATCTGAAATGTTTTTGCAGTCTTACTGTTTTCTTAAAAACAGGCAGCGGTAGGCATTCTGTAACATCCAAAACAATTTATTCCAGTACTTGGCAAACTTGAAAGCTTTTTCCTACTGTCTTGCCTAAATTTACCTCACAGCAGTATATGCACAGTTGTTCTTCTCTTATCCCCAGAAGACACAGAGAATTGTTTCTTGATTCTGTGTGGCAAGCTTTAACGTATTTGAAGATCACCATCAATTTGCTATTCTGTTTCACATTGCATGGGCTTGTTCTGTCAAATTGTAAACTGAGTGTAAAATTAATAATAAATGAAAGTCAAGATAAATTACTTCCATGATAAACACAAACAAACAAAATAAGTGACATCCTCTTTTCTGTGCCCCTTGAGACTCAAATATTATCCCAATATTCTGCAGTGTGGCAGAGAATCTTCACTGTATCAACAGTCACAGGAGGACACTTCCATCTCCCCTGGTCCTTTGGTGCCACCTCTGGACATAGCTGTTGTTTCTCATAGTTCCACAATCCCTTTGGTACAGAGGAAGGTGAGCCTGGAAGCTCAGGCACTGCAACAGTGTGTAAAGGCAGATGACATTCGGTTATCTGCCACCCTTCCAGTCAGGAATGTATTGCTGTTAACCTGCTTACCTGATATGACATTTAACCTAGATTAAAGTAAAAATGTGAGAACAAATATTCAAGAGATATGAAATAGTTAAGTTGTCCAGGGAGGGCATAAATGAAGTAATAAAATAAATTATGTACCTAATCTTTAAAATCACATCAAAATTCTCTCGTTCAGTCCAGTCACTACTTGCCTCCTTTCAAGGTAGGAGATAGGGCCTTGTGCATGCTCCACATCTCTCATTTGGATTTTCTAGAAGGTCTAGGCTGTTTTAATCCTTTACTCTTCAAAATTCCTATTTTCTTCTTCAGTAGGGGAGACTTTCTGGGAAATATCTTTATTAGAATAAAGTTTGTTTCCCTTTGATAACTGTGTAGAAATGTTCCTTGATTGTACTAGGAATGATCTTCTGCACTTAACTTGCTAGTAGCAACTATTTACTCAGGGAGATGTACGCTTTCCCCCTACTCCTTCTGTTGCTACTTTAAATTCTCCTCAGTGTATAATGTACCTTTTGCTGGACCTTATCTTCTATAGTAATATGTATGTTTAAAAATATAGGATAAGTCAGTTGTTCTTAGCTTTTTACTATCTCTTGAGTAAGCCCAATGTCACTAGCAGTTAACAGCTTTGAGGTATTTGATCCTCAAAGCTTTTCTTTTAAGGAGACCTTGATAGAAGACAAACAGATGAGTAGTTGGGGAGGTGTAGCACTGACCAGATAAAGGTTAAAATACTTTATCACTCAAGTATTAACACATGTATTTATCTGTGTGATGATCTCATTAAAGGTAAAAGAACAATGAACATTGAGTAGAGTTAAGCATATTCTCAAAGTTTTCCAGAACTGAGATGTCTGTAGAAACAAACCATGTTGAATGGTAACAAAAAATGGTGGTATTAGGAGTTTGGAGAAATGGAGGAAAACAACAATAGGAGGGGTACGCATGCCATGCAGCTAAAAGTTAGGAGTCAAAGTAATGGTTTGGTTTGTTTGTTTTTTTGTCACAGTCCTTTTACATTTGCCTGTTGAAACTGTGTAGACTGCAGAAAATAAGTTGTAGAAGAAGGGAGATGTCTGAAGCAGACTGAATCTGTTGAAAACTTGAGAAAGCAATGATAAAAAGACAATGAACTGAAGCAATACAAAGTAAAATAATGAGGCAAGAAATAAGGTTGCTACCTTTTCTTTGTTACTGACTATCCTATCTTAGCAAGGGAGAGGGCAGATCTAAGCTTGCTGAGATCAGAGCTACTTTGCAGTAGCTGTCGTGAATGGGCATTCTTGATTTTCAGAGGTGGTAAAACCATGGGGAACAGGAAAGACACCACTAAATGATGCAGTTATGAATGATACTGAAGATGCAGATGGAAAAGTTACACTTACAAAAAGACATCAGGGGTGAACAGGCTAGGCAGACCTAAAACTTATTTCTTTTGCTTTTGGTGCAAACTTATGGTGAGTTCAGAGCTCCCCTGGAAAAGCTGAGCTGTTCTCAGGAACTTTTCCCAGAGGAGTGGTAGAGATATAGGGACTGTATATGCAGAAGACACCGCATGAGTATTATGCCCATCCAGTGGTAGTACCAGGGCATGGTGCATTTCCTGTTTCTCAAGGATTGCAGTCTCTTTAAAGTGTGTGATGCAAGATAAAATAGGGCAAATTTTCACGCTGTCCAGTTTATTTGAGGAATTTTGTGCAAGATTAACCTGAGTAGAGTTCCTTCCTTATAAGTGCACTAATAATATTATTCTCAAAAGAACGGGAAAAATAAATTCAAAAATCATTGACTATTTGAATAAACTTGAATCATCTTTTGACAATTCTCATATGAATTGCACTGTTAGGTTCATGTGTGCTATGTGAGCAACATTTTGCCAGGAAAGTCAAATGACCCCATGTATTGATTTTTAAATGTAATTGAAATAGCTTAGTGTCGCATGGTATCTGGTTCCAATCGGTGACTTTGATTTGTAGGGATTGTGAACTAATCTTGCCATCGCATGTTACATTTGTAAACCGAAGTTTTAAATTGTGCTGATCAGACATATGTAGAAAATTCCAGCTGCACTGCAGGCTTGCACCTAGCCTGGATTTCATCTTTTCTAGTCTCTACTCTGGGCACATGTATAAGCTTGAGAAAGTTTATCGTGTGGGAAACCTGTATTAGTAGTATGTGTACCAGGAACAAGTGGATAGAAAGTAAGATGTGGTTCAGTTTTATAGTTAGGGAATCAGAGGCAAAGAGATCAAAGCATTATTAAGAAGTTCACATAGCAGGTCAGAAACAAGGCAAAATCAGAATCCATATGTCCTTATGCTCAGTTCAGCCAGCCTGCTTTGTTTTTTGGTCTATTCATGCAATAATATCATCAATTAACAAAGGCAAGGAGTGGTGGAAGAGATCCCACACAGAGTGGTCAGCAATGATACTATTTCCTTTGTATCTAAAAGCATATCTGCATGGTGAGTACCAAGGAAATCTTACTAAATCAATGAAGTTATTGTACAAAGTTCAAGAGCATTAAACTCCCATATGGATGTTCCTACTCAGAAGTAAAGTCACCATAGCTTACTCTAGCTCCTTTGAGAAGGATTAAGCTTCAGCAAATTAAGGCCACTTTAGTCCTCAGTGAGTGTCCACATGGGGGATTAATGCACTTTAATTTATGCACATTAGTTTTGAAGCATTACTTAATTAATCTTAGAAGCCTTGTCCCCATGCTAACAAATGCACAGAGAGCTTCCAGAGATGTTGATTCCCTAAGTTAGTGAGTTAGTTCTTTTTGCATCTCTCTTAATATGACATTTTCTGAAGGAACATATTTTTAAATATTTAAAGTTCATTATTTAAACACATAATTTCTAAATATGCAGTTTTATTCCTCTTCTAACTTAAACCTTGAAAACATGATCTCAAATAGATGCTGTATGTTGACGTCATAATGATGTCAGAAAAGAACTTGCTCACAGTCAGTAAATTACAATCATGTTTAAAAAGGGGAAACATAACATAAAAATAAACAGGGTTAGGTATACATTTTCCACATGGTAGTATCATTTCAGATAGATAAGTATAAAAGCTATTACAAAAGTATTTGCCAAGTTAGGCTGTACCAATGAAAAGCAAAGCAGAATATGAAAATATCCCTGAAATTTCTCTTGGTAATTCAGGTGAATTTGATTAAAATATGACTTTCTAGAGCATTTTTATCAACTTCTGAAATAAGCTTTTTAAAAGATGCTGCACAAAACATATCTCATGTTTAGAACAGAAAACTAGTATTGCAAATAAGGAATTATTACTGATAGGTAGATATTACCCAAAATAAAAATAAAAATAATTCCTCTAAAGCTGTTTAGAAATTGGATGTTGAAAAATAGCCAAATGGACATTAATTTAAATGGAGACACTTCCACTTAAGAAAAAGATGACAGAAGTTATTGGTCTGTTTTAATTTGTCTGCCATTATTTTCTTAAATGTTCATCTTGACTACAGCTATTTGAATAGAAAGCTGTCTCAGATAAAACCACCTGAAAACATATGCTTGTTTTCTCCCATCTCAGGCCAAGACTTATCCAAAAAGTACTTAAAAACACTATTAATTTTATTAAGCAGATATTAATTCATCCCCTTATATACTTTATTGCTCAGTTGGTGGATCATGCAAAAAACCCCCCAAAACCCAGAAAACCAACAGAACAAAACCCCAAAACAAAACCAAGATAAAGTCTGAAAGGGAAAAAGATAATTCTTTATTTGTGATGCATGCATAGTTGTCAGTTCATTTACTTACGCCTATAATGAAAAACTTAATTAAGTTTTTAGTTTTTTATATTCTTGTTACCATAAAAGATAAAAAAGAACAGTCTGCAAGGACCTTAATGTCTCAAAACTACTGCTGGTTGGAAAACATCCCGTTTTCTTTTTCCGTCCATGAAATACTCCTACTGAAGAAAACAGAGCATGGTTTTTCAAGCTGAAAACTAAGATGTTTTAGGCCAAAAACCAGTGTTATAAAAAAATTGTTGTAAAGTACTTTTTGCAAAACAACAAAATATATTGTTAAACAGCATCACATTGAAAAAAATGTTAGTGCTGAGCAATTTTCAAAATGCTTTACTTGGCGCAGTAAATTTTGCATTTAATTAATTTTAAGAATTAAGTCTTAAATTGTTGCTATTGGCAGTTTTGTATTTATCACTAATAGCAGATTTTGTTGGGTTTTGCAACAGGCTTCTGCATCTGAATTTTCATCAGAAAAATGTTTCTAATGAACTGACGAGCTCAGAGAAACTCATGAGAAGGGACTGATGCTGCTTTGTGAGGATCCTGTGGGAAAGACAGTGTTGAAAGGAAGTCTTAGTTTTACGAGATCTCGTTTATATTCTTTGTATCAATATTCAGCTTGTGATAAATCAGGAAAGGCAGCTAACTTTAGGTTTATGTTAATTTTTATTTTTCTCTCTGAGTGTAATCTTTACTTTTGTTTCATGTGTTAGGGTTCTTGCCTTTGTGATTTCCAAAAAGAAAAGCAAAATATCTATTACATGTTGCAGAGTTTAAGTGCTCTCAAATTATTTTGAAACAAAATAGGGATAGATTGAGTGGTCTGTTCTGTTTTGGTTTGATTTTGCTTGTCTTCTTTTAAGTATAACTCATAGATTTTCTGACCACAGGTTGTTCACCAGGAGAATGGAAGTAAAATTTAAAGTGAACTGTTGGACATGTGAATTTTTTTTCTTTCCATTTCTAAAATTAATCTTCAGTTTTCCTGGAAATCTGTAGCACAGACAGTTAAAATTTGATAAAAGAGCCCAACAGTATCCCCCCCGCACCCACCCCTTCCCTTTTATCGGGTTTTTGGCATAGGGTAGCACTTCCACGAGGAATCAAATCTCTCAAACAAAATAACCAATCATTTTCCAAATGGCAGTAAGCAAGGGTTTTTCAATGTTAGCTTCAGCGAGATCATGTGAAGGTCCTCAGAGTGCTGTACTGATGAATACTTATACATAGCAGGCCCATGGTCCTATGTGACCAATCCAGCATGTGAAGGATCCATTGCCACCAATTATTGTGAATGACTTACTAAATATCTCCTTATTGTCTTAATTATGTACACAAGAATGCCCTGCATTTCTTCATCTGCAGAGACAGTTTCTACTGACTATTTACATTATTCATGTCCAGTTTGGTCAGTTCTGCAGCAGGAGCTGTCTGGGGGGTCTCTGGTCCTGCCGGGTTGTCCACCCAGGATGTTAATCAGCACTTTGAAGCACACAAGTAGTGCCTGTCAGCTGGTCTAGGCACAGCAGGAGCTGCCTGCAGGAATCTCCAGGACTGAGAGACCCACCTGGAGAGCTCCTGAAACAATTAGTGAACGCTTTGTTGTGAAGGTGGTGAGGCATTCAGGCAATTGCCTCTTAAGTTGGTTTATTGTCTCCAATCAGCCCATTATCACTGTTCAGAGACTAGGCAGGGTGTTCTTGGGCCACTCAGGGAATTAATGACTGAGCACACTGGATGTGCTCACAAGTACATGATATCCTTGATTTCCAGCTGCACCACAATTACAACTTTAGCACAAAGCTGAATTTCATCTTTATATTCCACCTATAACTTAAATTCCATAGCCTTTGCCACGAATGTCTGCTGTGAGAGACTCGCTGAAGGTAGAAAGAAATGGAGTATCTCTTGCAAAGCCATGTAACTGTGAAGAAAAAAGAATTACAGAGGTGTTAGTATGTAAGAAACAAAATTCTCTGTTTTGGCATATTAAAATATAAGCACGAAAGAGAGAGGATTTGTATTTGTGTATTTCATTGTCTATTTTTATTTGTGTATCTGTCACTCCAGAATCTGGACTGAGCACACAATAGAGATTAATTAAAATCAGAGTTACTTCAGAAAGCACTTCCTATAATAGAGCTGTATTAGTAAATTAGTTGTGACTAATAGTCTTTTGTAGATGGATTAGAGGAATAAATTAAAATGTAATCTGAAATAACATTGATAGAAATTATGTCTGATAAATCCAAGGTAACTTCTGTCCTTGATTGGAAATAGAATGCCATTATGCCATTGTGTGCTCCTACAAAAAGTAACTGTGCTCTAGGCTGTCCATTTTCAAAAAAATCATTAGCAGGAATAATCAAAACCACAAATAATGCTCACTTACCAATTAGCTGAGTCTATCATTGGATTCCACCCACCTAATGCCCTCTGCTTGTGTATTTCTACCAAGGCATAAATTAAGCTAATATTATGCGTATGTATGTATATATTTTCTCTCTATATAATACATTTTTATCAGCATCTAAGAGGTTGATATAATTTAATTTATTACTGTGATGACTGACTACTATTCATCTGGTAAAAAAATTTCTTCCCAACTAATTTATTAAAAAGACCTCTGTTTTTTCAGGTTTCAGATCCACCTAGAGGCAGCTGAAGTGTCCCTCTTAAAAGTGACTAGTGTAGACTATTACCGGCAGGATATTTTCCAGATTAGTTGCCATGTGAAAAATAATGCATGACATAATTTTATAAACATTTTGGTGGAATATAATAAACTTAAGGCAATATTAATAGACACCTCAAGGTATTACATTCCAGAAAAACTTCTAAATTAAGGTACGACATTTCTCTACAAGCAAAGATGACTAATAAAAGTATTCAGATTGCACATGTCAAGTTTCTGAAAGACCTTTCACAAATTAGCATTGTTTTGGACTTCTCAAATTCCATTTTCAAGCTTTCAAAATCTGTTTTGAAAGAGCATAGTGAAAGTAGTAAGCTAAAAGCTTGTACTTCTCAAGTCCCAAAAGCATCATGTATTTAGATATTGGAAGCAAGGGCGATTTTTTGAAAGAAATAGGTTTAAAGGGAGATTTGTATGAGGATTCAGCGATTGCTTGATGCATAGGATTTGGGAAGCTGATGAAAGCATTAAGAAGTAGTATGAAGAAAGTATAAAGCTGGGAGTGGGACTAGATAAAAGGTGAAATTCACTGCTATGCAAAAGGCCAGCACAAAATCTATACATCACTTAGATCACAGGGGTTTATATAGCTATGAACTGTTTGAAGAAATTATGATGGAGCTTAAGTGGGACTCATGCAGAGCACTGATCTTCTGCCAACTCACTGCAAAATGAGCACTTACCATATGGAAGAGGATTGTAGTGACTCGTGGGAATCATATGGAATACATATAATGAAATGGGAGCACAGGTATAGAAGAGGGCAAATGATGAAGGCTTTGAAAGTATAACAGGATGAAAGGAAAAAATATTAGGAAATATAAAGAAAATAATATTTCCAGATGTACCTCCTTTAAGTAAATGCTAAGTTATGACTCTCCTCAGACTAACATAAAAATTAATTTAAAAGAAAAAGAAAAATAAGGTCTTTAACACCTATCTTGTTTATACTAATCAGGGTTAGCTTTATCCTAATCAACAATCTTAGATTCAATCTGAATAATATTTCATTAGCTTTTCAGATCTACCTTTCCTGTCTAGGTCTAATTATATCTAATGGAATGTAGCTCAACTCACTATATTAAATCATTAAAAAAACCCTCATAATTTTAAATGATTATGAGGCCTTGGGAAAGAATAGTCCCTCCTTCTTCTAAGACCTAAAGGGCTTGCCCCAGATACTTGTCATCATTTTTCTCCAGCCTGTTGTATGCTTGAAAAGAAACTTAATATATCCATTTTCATTTGTAACCATCTATAAACAGCTACATAAGTATGAACGTAAACATCTGTTGTAATCAATCCTCAGAGAAGGTTACTTATTCATAGAAGTCTGCATTCTCTTAGAGGCAGATATTCTTAGAATTATAATACTTTTGTATTATACTTTTTTATCTGTTCAGTGTCTTCCATATTCTATTATTTATAATAGAGTTAAAGCATGTATTGAACTGTATTCACATGGGCTATGTATGGAATTGCTAAAATAGTCAGTACCATTCACACATGTTGCAAATATTAGAAATACAGAAATACATCACTTAAAGGATGTTTGCCAGAGCAAGATATATTTAAAAAAATGAATTCAAATTATTTTAGAAGTAATTAGCCCCAAGCAGATTAGATCTCTGAACAGTGATAAGGAGCCTTTACTGGAGAATCCACAGAAGAGTGTAGCATGCTGGTTGATCACAGGCTAGATCCTGGATTTTAGGAGAGCAGTGGGGCAGAAGTTGATGAATGGTGAAAGGTGCTTGAACATTAGATAAGCTCAAGAAAATGTTACATGTGTATTTCATCTCTCTGTGTTTTGAGTAGCTGTGAGATGTGTCACATTTTAAGGGCTAAAAATACACTTCAAGAATTCCCAAGAATTTAAGGAATTCTGGGAAGAGTTATAGTAATAATATTGCAGGTTTTATCACTGCTCATTTATCTTGCCGGCAACTATCATTCTGTATATGTGTGACTGTGGTATCATGAGCCCAAAAGAATAAAGCAGTAAAATATATTGATTTTGTGGTTTATGTAGTAAAGTTGGAGACCAGATGCACATATCTTAAGAAGGAAGGGAGAGACTCTACTGGGAAACTCTAGGGAATCTTGACTTGAGCTAAGATATTACATCTACTTATGTGAAGAGGCACAGTAGTCATGTGAAGGTATTTATGCTGAAAAATGTGTTTCCAGCTCTCTGACCATTGAAGAATCCAGCTCTGTCATTAAGGAAAAAAGCAGTTAATGTTAGATTTGTGGAAATGTACTATCATTTGTAGAGAAGAACAAGAGATGATTAATACAGTCTTTTTGTTTGAGGGAAACTTACACAAGATAAAAGGCTGTTCAACTAATTAACTAGGTATCAGTATTCTTTTATTTTCTTTTTTCATGTTTGAAAACTAACTTTATTCCTATTTTATTCTTGTTGTTACACTCAGCTATATATTGAGGATAAGAGAACATAATTAGCATGAGAAATTATACCCCATTGGTTGAGTTTATATTTTGTAACTTTATCATTGCCCTTTTTGGAGTCTCATACTTACACTCAATAATGGGCTTGCAGTCAGGAGCATTGTATTAGCACACTTTTGTCAAAACAGTTTCATCTCTAAAAGATTTTTATCTACATTGGTGGAAAACTTCTGTTTCTGTTTAAAATTTTAATGTAGTTTCTTGCCTCTCTATTTCAGGCAATAGAAGACTTTTTTTCCACTGGTACTTCCTTGGCAGCTGTCTATTTTTCTCATAGTGTGTAAATTTTATTTAATAAAATGCAAAGAGAAAATCCTTGAAATTAGATATTTTCCTTTTAAACGGGTGATACAAATAGCAGCAAATTGGAACAACGTCCATGTATAAAATTGTGTAAGTTATCGCAGTTTAATACAGCTCTGGAAGATAAACATTGTAAATAACTATTGCTCCCACTTCCTCCTCCATTTTCCTAGCTTTTATGTCTGAGCAGACGTGATATGGTCTGGAATATCCCTTTGGTCAGTTTGGGTCAGCTGTCCTGGCTGTGTCCCCTCCCAAGACTTTCCCCACCCCCAGCCTACTAGTGGGGAGAAGAGGAAAAAGTGTTGAAGAGCCAGCCTTGATGCTGTGAGAGCACTGCTCAGCAATAACCAAACCACTGGTGTGTTATCAACACCTTTGTAGCTGCTGACACAAAACACAGCACTCTGAGGGCTGCTATGGGGAAAATTAACTCCATCTCAGCCAGACCCAATACAAATTATTTGCTGAAAAATTACTATCAGCCTGTAGGATAGGACCAGGAAGGAACACAGGCTCTCCTTTCGTCTCTTTTCCTTCTCATTTACTCAGAAGATTGTTCTTTTCACTGAGTAATAAGCAGGATCCCTCTTGCTTCTTCTCTGGCATCAGGAATATCACTTTTCTGATTCTCATCACTC
>NW_010328411.1:33647-36323 GCF_000700745.2 Antrostomus carolinensis
AGCAGGAAGAGCAGACAGTACCTTGCATGCAGTCTAGCTGTCTGAGCAGTTGCTATGAAAATCAAATCTCTATTTTCAACTTCCCAGGAGAATGCTCTAATTACCAAGCTATCAAGAAACAGATTAATCATAGCAGCTCCAATCCCTAGATTTTTTTAAGAAAGCAGTGATCTACCCTTTCTGTAGAGCTAACCTATAGGGATATCTTATGTGCATTTTTTATGTTCAGGAGGCATTTTATATCTTGGATTCCAGATTTCCGTGACATCTATTTTAGGCTTATAGGCGGTAGTGTGAAATTTGGCCTTTCTTCATCTTTTCCTATTAGTTCCTTATATAAAGTTCTGCTCAGTGCATTGAAAGTCAGAAATCCTGTTCTTACTCCCCAGTTATCTCCATGCCTTGTATAGAGAAGGTGACCACCTTACCTGGACTGTGAATTCTATTTTTATATTCCCTCCCATATGTATATCTTGATCTGTGTCTCACGTGTCCCTTTAATTTTACACATATTTTAGGTACATACTATTCAGCATGTGTGTAAGTCATGGCAAATTCAGGATTTTAGTTACAACTGTCATATTGGAAAAAAGATAGATTAAGCAGCAGGGAGCCTGGTATTAAAGTGCTGAATTGAGTAGATATAAGTCAACAGAGAGTTATGCATAAAATTTTTCCTGACCTTGGAAAGGTCACTTAAGTAAAAATATTCAAACCCAAGTGTTTAAGACTGCATACTTAAATCAACACTTTGATGCCTTAGTATCAGGTTTTCTTGGCAGTAGCTAGGGCTGTGATGCACCACTTCTGACAAGCAGACTATTTTTTGTAATGTCCAGGTAATAGTTTAGCTATATAATTGTATGCATGAATGTTTTTGTCTTATTGTCTGATATCAGATTATCACCTGGAAGAAAGATTTTCCCCTTGAGATTCTCCAGATCTCTTCACCATTTGTTGGTCTGAAGTTTCCTTTCACCTCTTTAAAGAGGAAAAGCAGTTAAAGAATATGAATTTTAAGGATTTAAACAATATATAGGGACAACTATATATCAGGTACATAGATGCATATTGTCTGCAGCCTTCTTAAGTGTTATTAGCATGGGCTTTTCCATCAACCACTTTATGAATAACTGATGGTTATTCTAAGTAATACACCCTTAAAGTTTATCTGTTTTCCTGTTGTCAGTCCTGGGGGTTATGGTAGGAAAAATTCTTCTGGACCTATCCTTCCATATCCTGATTTACAGCTGATAACTTTAAATTTTACTGCTTTTGCCTCACCAAGTTGAAAAATTCAATACATACAAACCATAGTGCCTGCTTCCAAGGTAATGTTCATTGCATAACCATCCCTTTCCCTGATAGTAAGTAGGAATTACTTTTTGTTTTCAGCTACACACCATCTGTCCATTTACAAAAAGAGGATATCCTCCCTACAATGGTCTGGTGCTCAGGAGATCAGTAGTTCAATTTTATATTCAAATGTGTACTAAGCAAGACGCTGATCTTCACTTCTTTTTTAATATACTTTTCACATCCTCCTTAGAATTCCATTTTCCCCGATTTACTTAATTTTACCTTCACTCGTCTCTTTCTCATAATCTTATGATGACATTTTCTTTGACAAGGGGCTGGATACTCCTTCACTTGGAGACCAGCTGAGAATGTCTAATGACAGAAAAGGTTTTCTGAGAGTTCTTATAAGGCTGCCAGTACTGAAGGGATGGTTAGCATAAGTACCACTGTATTCAACTGAAGAAGTCACGAAACAGTCATCTCTTAAAGATTTATTTTTTTTGTCGTGAATACTGAAGCTAAATCCTTTGTTATTATCTTGATCATAAAATGTTCATGGGCACATTACTTATGTTTACACAGTTCCCCTATAAAAGAATATCTGTTTTCCTAAAAGACCTTCCTTCTTTCTAGAGGTCAAAAGGAGTCACTACCATTCTGATACTGTGCACTGAAAACATAGATAGGAAAAAGCTGTTTTTAATTTCTGTGCATAAATCTGTGCACATTTTAAAAATACTAGTGGCTGTGGTGGTTTCACTGGGCTGGCAAGAGCCATGGTCATGTAAATGCTAAAAAAGTACCTTTCATTAAAATGACAGGAAGCAATTAAGAATATTGTTCATTTATCCTTTTGCAACGGTGGAAATACTAAACTGACAGTCTGAAAATCCAGGCAGTCCTACATTCTGAATTTAGTTAATTTTTGCAGTTCAGTCTTGCCACACTTCTACATAAGACTTCAGGACATCTCAGCATCCAACTATCACTATTTTTTTTCCCTTCTGTTTGTATATGTTTTAAAAATTATGCTTCTTCTTAGTTACTACCTCATGATTCTCAAATTATGATGCAATGCCATAATCTTGTGCATTTGATATAACAGTCATTTTTGGGAAGCCTTCTGTGATGTCATCACCATCTACGTAGATGAGGGGAAAGCAGTGGATGTTGTCTACCTTGATTTCAGTAAGGCTTTTGATACCGTATCCCACAACATCCTTGTAGCAAAGCTTAGAAGATATGGGATAGATGAGTGGATGGTGAGGTGGATTGAGAACTGGCTGACTGGCAGAGCTCAGAAGGTTGTGATCAGTGGTGCAGAATCCAGTTGGAGACCTGTAACACGGTGTTCCCCAGGGGTCGGTACTGGGTCCG
>NW_010328412.1:0-37231 GCF_000700745.2 Antrostomus carolinensis
AAAAGGGTGAATCCACCCAAACCACAACAGCAGGTTAACCACAGTGGATATGAAGTTAGCCCAAATTTCGTCTTGGCTAAAGCTTCCTTGAGGGTATGCAAAGCCTACTCTGCTAAAGGACAGTTCAAAGGGCTGTACGTTCCACCAGTACTTCCTAAATTCAGCTCAACCATCTTAAGAGAATTTTATGTCTCTTTCTAGAGCTTTCTTTGCCTCATCAGGTTTCCACTTCTAAGGCAGAGACCCTTCAAAACTCCATTCTAATCTCAGCCTCTGTTGGAGACCCTACTCTACAGCTCAAACACTGGCCTAAGGCCATATTACAGCCAGCCCACAGACAATTGCAGTGAATGCATAGGGGAGAATACATTTACAGCAAGAATCATCAGACTGCCAGTGGCCTCATTAAGCAGAGGGCACCTCAGTCCTCAGGTACACGGGGAGCAGGATGTGGGCCATGAGAAAAAGCAAGGCTGCCCAGGACCAGGCACGCAGGCTGCTGCAGGGCTTACAGCAGGATGAGCCTCACTGCCCTGGCACAGAAAAAGACAGAGAGAGGGAGGTTAATTAGTTAATACTTTTAATTAATTTGCCATTCCTAATAGATGCTACAGATATAGTCCTGAAGTCTTGCTTATCCAACAGGGTAAATCTATTACCTGTCAAACGGGCAACATATGTTTTTCCCAACCAGCTGTGCCCACATGTGAGGAGTTCCCATGAGCTGTGTCTGACTGAGAGAAGGTATTTCTGTCTCAGAGGCTCATAATCTCCTTTTCAGACTGACCATTAATCCAGTCTTGGACAGGCTCCTCTACACTGGACCATGATGTGCTCTTGTGTGTTTGTGTGTGCTGCTTTGCCTGTGTGTGTGCGCACGCTGCTGGGGTTTCTTGCTATTGTTGAAAACAGTCATGTTTGAGTCTGCCACCTTTTCTTCCTTTCTGCTCCCTCTTTGGCAAAGGAGGAAAGGAGTTGTTCACCACCTGTGATGAGAGCTGACTTCGGGCAGAGCTATTGGGTGGGGCAGGAGCTGATTTTGAGTTCCTGCTACATCCTGCCAGCATCCCTTCCCACGCCAGGCTGCCAACGCCAGTGCTGCTCCTGCCACAGTCAGACCGCAGCTCCACTCTTTCTGCCCTGATTGCCAACCCAGAGCACAGGCACTTGCTTTGCTTAAAGCACAAGAGGCATCTCGCTGAACACAGAGAGATGCACATGGATTTAAAATTAATCCTTTGGACAAATGTCTGCAGGAGCAGGTTTCTGCTCCACAGTCAGGACAGCCTGAGGAGGCAGGCTCTGATACCCCCTAAGCTGTCACATGCCCCATCAGAGCTGTACCACAAAAGAGCAGAGTTTAGCTCCAGAAATTAGCAGCTCACCACATTGAAATACCTGCCACACTTCCCTGTCGCTGAGGTATTGTGTTTGCTGACAGGTAAACCAGGGGTGCCCAGGATCTGTATTATAGCACTAAGCAGCTACCGCCTTCATATCACTGAAAGAGGTTAGAAATCCAATGTCAAGTGAAGAATGGTATTTCTGTTTTTTTTTTTTTCCTTGCTGTGTGAGGGGAAAGGGGGGAGAAAGAAGAGGTGAGAGGATCAGATCTGAATGTTTCCAACAAGAATTAATAGCAAATCTGGGTGGTACACACAGAGGGCTCCCTGGCATCCATGTAGAGGAGCTTGTTTGAACCAGAAAGCTGGCGTCCGAGACTGTTGAATCGGCTGGGAATATTGATGTGATTAACAATGATTTGATTTGGAAATCAATGCAAAGGAGATTGTTTGCTTGCTTTGTCCAATTTAATCCATGAAACACTGGCTTCAATACAAGGAGAAATTCAGCCGACGCAGGAAGGGGATTTTGAGGAGGAATGGAGTGGGGTGTGTTTGTTATTTTATCAGACATCCGTCTGGATTCTAGCTGGTGAAAACTTGAGCATTCAATCAAATGTTTTATGTGTGTCTATAATAATCTGAACAAAGGAACAGCTGACAGCTCATGATCATTTAAAGATAGAGCAATTTCTATTTAGCAATCTTGTGACTGCACTTTCTGTATCTACGTGCAAGGCTTTGTAATCATTATGTGGGTTTTGTTGCAGTTTGGCTGCAAATGAAACACTATGAATTTACAGGAAACCCAATACAAACACTAAGTCTTTAAGAGGAATATTAAGAAGCCATTCTCCTGGGTCGCAGAGCACAGAGGCTGCATATGCACAGCTATTAAAGGTTGCCAGGTATAAATTGTTGGGCTTATATTCTAACCCTAGGAGTAGTGATAATTCATCACAGATAATTCATACTAGAAAGGAGAGAAGCAATTTTTAAACTTTAGTCACATTAAATTGTCTATTCCGCTTTAGCTCCAGGGAGCTACTTCTGCCAGTAACTCCTGGGAGCATTGGAAGAACCCCTGGGTGAAATATTTTAGTGTGGGCTAGGAAGCAAATTAGTAAGTAATTGATAAATTATCTCTCCTAACATTAATATGTTTTCTGAAATATGTTAAAAGCTCAGTGATGAAATCCCAGACCCCATCTGAGGGTCTCACTCTGCCACATTAATTTTGCTGAATAGCCACTTGCTCCACAGAAACCACTATAAAAAATCAACACAAGGAAAAGCAGTTAATGACACACCAGAGTTGAAAGCTTGACATCTTAGTATTGCCCTTGGGAAATTTATCCTCCTTAAAAGCAGCAGCTTTGTCTGTTATGATGTTATTATTTCATTATTCACTGTGGGAAACTGAGGTTTTGTTCCCCACACCCTCTATCCGAGAGGTTACTCAGATTCCCATTAAATGCTTGGTCTCTCCACTTAGTTACTCTGGAGCTGCATGACTCTCCCTGGCTTGAATCAAGATTAGCTGTCCAACACTTAGTCAATTATGAGCAAGGAAATTTGGTGAAATAGTGAGACAGTCATGCCTTTTGTGCAGGTCCTCCCCACAGCCCATGATCAGCACAGGCTGAGTGTGTTGCAAGACATGGGCTGTGCCAGGCAGCTCTGCCTTCAGCAGACAGAGCAGACTGCCGATTCCCTTCTTCCCTCACAGCTTCTAAGGCAGCACCTCTCTTCGGGTACAAATTGAGGTGGTGTGGGCTGTTTGCTCTGCTGCTGGAGACTGTGTGAGTTCTGCTGGGCAGAGAGCTGAGAACTGGCTTAACAGCACAGAAAGGAGCAAGACTGCCTATGTGGCTTATTGGAGTCACTGATATCTTGGATACCCCCTGTTGAGACTGCTCACTCCGTCTCTGGTTAGACCTTATCCCCTTGCCCCTGCCATCCTCAAGACTAGCTTCTCCATAGTAGCTGTTCTCCTTAAAGACTAGAACTTCAACCTCCTCAGAAAGTCCTTACCTTTCTGAACCAGTCCTTGACCTGCTAGGAACAAACTACCTCCTTTTGACACAGGAAACCACATCTGCAACGTTACCACCACGGTTTCAGCATATACTTGTAGGCCTGGACTCCTTTGATGGAAGAGTCCTGCTGACTGAAGATACCTCAGCACCTTTAAGCAGTGGGACCTCTGTAGTTCTGCTTTCTGTGCCAGGACACACGTTTTTGCCTTCAAAAGCTCAGGAAAGTTGAAATAGCTACAGACCAAAGGAGGTGCCAAAATACCAGCTTATAGAAGATGCTAGGCTGCTTAGAACAGATTAACACATTTTACATACAAAAGCACTGAAAAGAAACATTGAGTTATTCTATATTTAGACATTGGGCAATACCAACATAATCCAAAGAAAAGCAGGAGAATGATCTTGCAGTGGAAAATGCCATTAGCAAAGAGGCTGAGCCCAGACTGCAGCAGTTAACAGGTTAAAATTATTACAGCAGTTTGGGCTGTGATGCCTTAGACCTTATAGGTTTTTTACTAACCTTTTTTCTGCAACTAAATTCTTCACATAGTAGACAATTTGAGTAGTGATTCAATTCACTGCAGTCTCCTCCATGAGTCATTACTGAAGCAACTCTTAAACAAAGGTTAAGCATTTTAAACAAATGTCTCTACCTTTCAAGATGGGATGCAAACTCCAGCTGGTCACAACTAGACATTCAGACAAAAGAGACTTCATTTCTCACAGGTGAGATCCGTCTACATCCATTGATGCATTTTTATTTCAGCAATTCAATGCTATCCTTCAGCCCCTTTGTGCAGCTATTCAGTGAGGCTCTTTATATGTCTCTTTTGTGTATTTGTAATATTTATTCATATAAAAAAGACCTAGCTAATTTGGACGGTGGCCATAGGTTTTCAGATCCAAAAAATATCCCTACCATTAAAAACATTTAACTAATTGGAGTAGTTTTGCAGCACTGGCAGCAGATGAGACTGCTCTCCTGTGCATGGAGAAGGAGCAATTTTGGTGCTTCTGTGCATTGCGGAAAGGCAGCTCTACCCACGGGAGGGCAGCATCCGGTGAATTGTTTCTATTTCTGTAATACACTCTCCTAGCAAAGCACCTGAAGACCTGCCTCTTTCTCTTTTATCTCATCAGTGTGGATGGAGAGTAGCAGACACACAGTACCAGCCCTCACAGCACTCCGTAACTCCATGGTGACAGGACCTTTCAGCCTCTGCATCCAGTCTGAGCCAGCTAAAAACTTTCTTTTGCTGCAATACTGCCCG
Organism: Antrostomus carolinensis; assembly: GCF_000700745.2. NCBI lineage: Eukaryota > Metazoa > Chordata > Aves > Caprimulgiformes > Caprimulgidae > Antrostomus > Antrostomus carolinensis. Next base: position 4,654 of record NW_010328412.1, read on the forward strand.
AAAAGATTTGCACCCACAAGGATGCTCTGCACTGGGTCTGGGTTTAGACTGCAGCCCTGAAGGTAACCGGCTCTGCAGCTCAGTATTAAGCTCAGCAGCTATCTAGGCTTCTACACAGGCCCAGTTGTACTTAATTCCAACACCATTCGAAACTAATACCACCACTGCCTGTAATGCAATAGCTGAGCCGTATCCAGAGTTCATGTGTGTGTGAGATAAATGCTACACAGGCTCATGGCTTGCCTATTAAGGTGTTTGCCCTGTTGTTCTCACCAGCACCAGCACTGCTGACAAAAAGCAAGCAATGCATTTTAATAACTCTGGAGAGCTGTGTTTGGCTTCCCAAGTAGCTCTGCAGGCTGCTTGAGGAAAGGGAAATACACGCTGCTGCAAAGTGAGCTTCTTCGGGGAAGGGGGAAGGAGATGAAGCAAATGCTTCTGAGGTTCAGATGAGCAATCTTCTGTGCAAACAGACAATCCCTGAAGCAAAGGCAAATGCAGAGCTATTTTGATTAAACAAGCCTGGGATCACTGAATTTCTTCTCCTGCAGAGTCCAGGACAAGAATGGTTCAAATTCCCAGTGCCAAACAGTGTAAGTAACTGCTTTGAGAACACCCCCTGAATTTACCTCTTGTTCCAATACCACCTGTAAATTTTTTGCTAAAACTAATATTCTTAAAGCAAAACACCTTCTCTTTCACAATTTCTACCTATAGAATTAACTAGCTAAGGTTCATTCTCTGTTTTCACTCTGGAAAATTCTTGACAGACACTTAGCAACCTATTTTACTAGATGCCCACGTTCCAGTTTGCACCCTCTTCCCCTTCTGAAGTGAAGAGCCTTGTTATTTTTAAGAAAACAGGAGTGAATTAACACGGAGCCAAATCCGGATTGCTCAGGTTCGCTCCCCGCCACCCTCTGCACAGTCTTTGCTGTTACATCTCTGCCCTCTAATGGGTAAAACGAGCCTCGGAATTTTTCTGCTATTCTGAGGAAAGGGAGGCAAAGCCCCGAACCGAAAACCTGGTGTCACTCTCCCCGGTACCGCTGCAGCCCTGCCCGCTCCCACCCGCCCCGGACCCCCGCCCCGGAGCCTCCCGGGGGCAACCCCGCCGGGAGGCTCCGGTGCCTCCGCAGTGGCGGAGCCAGATGGCAGGAGCCAGAGCTCGGAAAGCTCCTGTCAATATTTGTTCTGCTCAAATAAATAGGCACGCTTTCAGTTCCTCAGCCAATTTTGAGGAGTTTGCATCAGAGAACTAGGCTTTATCACAAGATTTCTTGGACCTCAAAAGGGGTTTATGTGAGATGGTTTTATTTAACCAGAAGTTCAGAGCACTTTGTTTTGTTTTGTTTTGTTTTTTCCTGAAGATGCAAACTGCGAGATTAAGGGGAAAGAGAGAAATCCCTGACAGAAAGTAAAATCAAACAGTAGAAATATGAGGCCAGATCTTGCCATGTGCCTAGCCAGGATGGAGTAATGAAATTTTAAACATTAACTACGAAAATTACAGAGAGGAATTTCAAAGTTACCAACCCAGGAGATTTAGCTGGAGAGCTCCTATGAAATGATGGAGAGTAGTGGGTCTTAAAACTCTTTATCTATTAAATTCAAGAAGGAATAGATATGTGGAAATATCACATTGCATGTGAAACAAGGAAGCCACATGTGGGATAGACAGATTTTTAAAGGCTCCTGTAAATATTTGTACATTTGTTTCAATGTAAAATATCCTGCAAGAGCTTGTCCTGGCAGCTCCAGCAGGCCATCCATGCGACGGGCCAGAGCAGTGCAAACCACCACACACTGCTCCAGCAGCAGCAGCACGACCCGCTGAACACTGCGGAGGTGCAGTGCTTCAGTGGTTCCTTCAGTTTTTGAAAACAGCTTTCATAAATTGCAGCTCATGTATTTACTTGATTAATTCCTTCCAGTTTTGAGCTGTTGTTAGAATTTGTTTCCATGTTTTGAGTCGTGGGGGAAAAAGAATCCTCTTTTTTTTTTCAGTGGGCAACTAGAGAACAAAACAAACATTGTTGGTTCTTTTCCAAATTGCTTTTTTCACCCATTATAGTTTTGCAGCTAAAAGCACTAAATTGCTGAAAAGTGTTAGATCTAGCTACATTTTCTCATCATTAAAAGTGACTGAAAAAATTCCCATTAAAATGAAATCTAAGCAAAGGTGGATTGCCAGCTGCAAGATAACTTATATAGGGCACAAATCGTACTGAAGCAAATCATCCCAGCACCATTCCCTGGCTTTGGCCTTCTAATTGTGTTCTCTTTTCTCTAACTGCTGAAAGAAGCCAATTTGGCTTTAAAACCAACAAACAAAACAGAAAACTTAACAAGGTATACCTTCTAACATAGCTTCTTGACTGCCCCTATGTAAACTGAAGGTAATGCGTTTTTTCTTAAGTCAGAAAGATTTGGCTCATGGTACAACTGCCTCAGTACAATGTCCCAAAGTAGATGCTGTTAATGCTATTTTAATTCACAGTTTGGCACTGATCCTGCCATATCTGCAGCATACGGATAGCAGTGCCGTGAGGACCTGTGTGTCTGCGTGCTGCATGTGGCATTTTCCAAAAAATCCTCGGGGCTGACCAAGTTAGTCTCTACACAAGATCCAGTGGAAGAGAAAATGAACATGACTGGATTATGACTCTGCGGCCCTGTACCTCCAGCCTCTTTCATACCGTGATGGTTTATAAAAGATCTTGCTGACACTCAGCGAGGACAGGCACACCTCCGCTCTCCTCATTCCTGTGTGTTCTCCTCCATGCCAAAGGCATGAAGGGCTGTGCAAATCCTTTGATACATGGTTGTACTGCAATAGGGAAATTTTATAAGACAAAACTGCTAAAGCCTTCATCACCCAGCCCTGAACCCAAGCCCTGTATCTCCTTGATGTCTATTAATGCCTCTCATCACATTGCATGGTCTAGACCAGAGGATTCCTTAAGATCCCACCCAGCCTTATTTTCTTTGATCCTTCTAATTTCTTACCAAACCAGAAACTTCCCATTCCAATACAGATGTAATTCCAGCCCCTCTGGCAGCTTTTCCAATCTCCATTAGAGCTTCACAGCCCTGAATAAAGTGTAGTTGGTTTAGTGCAGTCAATGGACTGCGAAGTTTCATCATTTAATTTAATCTCTTTTGCAGTAGAGCAATTCCCCTTCTATAGCCCTGCCTATCTAATAGGCGAATATTCTTCTGTGTCCTGGTCCTGTCTCGTCTCATCACAGTAACAGACGTGGCATATGGATTAGATACTGGATATCCATTGTGCCGGGAGGAGGGTGGAGACAATGTCAGTCACCAAAATGCAGAATGGGAGAGACGGAGGATGTTGAATGTTTCACATCCCTTACATGTTTTCTTTTAGATGTATTGTGAGAAATGTGAACAATTCAACTCTTTTTTCTACAGATTAGAATACAGAAACATAAAAATCCTCTTTGAATACCTTGATAACACCTCCACAGCTGGCTCATTGTAACCTCTTGTGAGGCATTTCCAAAAAAGAACATTTCACTGTATGGGTCAGGAATAATCCTGTTGGTACAGATAAAAGTTGCCAATGCTCAGTTATAAAAACTTGTGTTAGCTGAGGAATGTGCCTGTCCATCACACCTCATGCATCTTCCAGTGAAAACCAGTAGCTTCAAACTTGCTCAGGAAAAAAAAAAGTGATGGGGTAGTCACACACCTACAGCAGCTGGAGGCAAAAAATGCCATCACTAGGAACAAATTTCCCTGCTGCAGTGCTGGGAGCTTCCTAGCAAAAAGCCCTTGCTGTTTCAGCTGTAATTACGTAAATCCCTTCGATGCATTTGTGTCAAAAACCATTGATCAAGAAACAATATTAATTAGACCTAATCCACCCTTCGGAGGCAGCAGAACATATCATCATGGCTCGAGGGGGTTTAGGGCAGCAGAGTGTATATCTCAGCAAGGCTGTCTTAATTTTATCCTTGTGATTTTGAAGGTGTTAATGCACAGAGAAAAAGAATAGGGAAGAAAACAAAAGAAAAAGAGCAGCTTTTCAAATTCAACCCTGCTAAGGTACAGCTAGAACACTGATTTGTATGTGAGGTTAAAACTTACTGTGGCTGTACCTAGACAAACTGAGTACACACCCTGAAAGTTTGTGCCTTTGAGAAAAAACACTGAAACATCATTGAGGTACTAAACAATTCAACTGCAAGCACATCTATCTGCTTCTCTCAGAGCAGGCAGGCACCTGGCAACTACATGGGCAAAGGGCTAAATAAACCACGTTGTTTATTTACTGCAGGAAGGCAAAGTCTGAGATCCCTGGCAATGCTCCAGCCCCACCAGCCTGATCCCAATACAACTGGTTGTCCTGGCCTTCCACCATGCCACTACAAAACAAGCCACCTGCTAGAGGGAGCAAGAGGCCACGTGCAGACAGGAAGAGCAGGCATTTGGTTAAAGCAACGAGAGGAATCTTAAACAAAAACACCACCACTAAAAAAAAAAAAAACCACACACAAAAAAGAGCTAAGCAGCAGCTCTCATAACAAAAAAGCAGTTCCAAAATTAATGAGATTTTGATAACTCTTCTTTTAAAAATGGAATATTTCCATTTTAAAATGTACAAAGACTAAAATCTTCATAAATATCCTATTAAGAAACTTCTGCTGCTGTTTCAGAGTTTCAATTGAAATACAGTGCATGAAGGTTGCCATAGCTACAAGCAAATTTTTAAACAACTGTTTTTCATCAGAGCAGCTGCAGTATCACACAGAAACAAGGGTGAAATGGGGAAGCTGGAAGAAATCCGACCAACTTCAAGCTCCTAATCAAGCGACTCTGAGATTTTCACAAACACAGCATAGAAACTTTTAATATGCTTTCTGCTTTTTAAAGAAAATATTGCCCCTTGTTATTTGGCAGCACCCCAGCAAATGCTGTCAGCGCTGCATGAAATCTCAGTCAAGAGAAGGGCTTTGTTTTCATGCTGGAAAACATAAAATTTCCACTGCTAAGAACTTATCGTGGTGCAAGTGCCCAGGCACTGAATGATGTGCTGTGGCCTCAGGTCTGCTCTGGAGGGCTTTCCGTGTGAACCAGTTGATTGGCAGCAATGTGCTTAAAAATGCCACAAGAGCTGCAGATTTCTGTATCCAGGAAAAACTCTTCCTTGCCTGAGTTTGGGCAGAAAAGAGGAAATATGAAAAACAAGCAAAGCTGTAAAATGTTAGCAGGAGGCTTTTGAAGTGGGGCTGTGATTTAGGTCCTCCTGCTTCTGATGGTGTTCAGTGATTCATGGGCATTAGCAGGCATTTTCCTCTCCTGTAAGGTTTCTCCCTGGCAGCAATAGGCAGAGCAACTTTGTAAGCAACAGTGAAGGAGAAAATAGACATTTCTGCACTGTGGGCATCTGTTCAGAGGAGGGCTAGGTTACGGACAACACTGACAGCCTCCTTTATACTCAAGCCTTTCAATCAGTGATATTAACTACGGCAAAATTCCTAGAAAACTTCAAATAGATTCATTTTGTGTCCTCAGCCAAGTATTTCCCTGTGCCCCAGTCTATAAAATGAGAATAAATAAAGAATAAAATTTCTCACAGGAATACCAAGAGATTACAATAGTAATTGAATTGCTATCTATAGGAAGTGGAAATGCTTGTCTGGATTTGTGGTTTTTTCTAAACAAATTAATGATCATTATTTAACACACTGTTATGAATCTGAAAGAATCATCCCAGTGATGATTACTCTTGTACAAATTAGTTTATTTATCTATGACCTACTTCTAAGAGGTATCTCCACAGCATAGCAGAAGTGCTGCCTGTTACTCCAGCAGCGATGCATGAAGGCTTGTGGTTCTCTGCCATCACCTGAACAGCAGCAGAGTTTAAAGGCAAGCAACGGATATCAATCCATACAGACAAATCTTATGGGCAATGTATTTGGGACTGTATGTTTCTTTGTTCCAAAATCAATAATTTTTTCAACAGATAGCAGACAACAAAAATTTTGCGGAGTAAAAGATAGAGGAAATCAAAGGGAAGTGAAGTCAGAGAAAACATTTTAGAAATTTTGAAAAACGAAAGTAAAAAAATCCTATCTTGGCAGATTCTTCTAACAAATTACTTTCTTTGACTAATTCCAAGTATTAACGGAAGTGTTCAAGGCCAGGTTAGATGAGGCTTTGAACAACCTCATCTAGTGGAAGGTGTCCCTGCTCATGGCAGGGGGGTTGGGACTACATGATCTTTAAGGGGCATTCCAACCCAAACCATTCTATGATTCTATGATCCATAAGTGCCGAGGTAGTGTAAGCCCTATTTTTAGCAGAGAAAAGAAAAATAAAAGTGGGAAGGTCCCTCATTTTAGGAACTGGATACTTAACAGCAGACAGAAACATTTCAGTGCCTCAGTGAGATAATGGCACTTCAGCTGGTTTTGCCCAGCACTCCTCTCCAGGTCGGCAGTGAGCGGTCAGAAAATGGAAAATAAGGGTGGTTACCAGAAAGACAACCTAGCAAATATCTTGCATAATAACCTTAACTTAATGTAAACTTTTAAAGTGGTGCTTACCCAGTGCAAAAATAGGCTAGTGCAGCTGAGTGAGGGAGGGATGCCAGTGAACAGAGATTTCTATACTTCAGTGCATGTATCCTGTCAAAGGGACAGACCTTCCAGGGTTTCTTTAGGTATTAACTTTTCTGATGTAGAGTTGTAGAGTTTTTTTAAAGGAATGAAACAGAAGATAAAAAAAGCACAACCTGCTGTATGGTTGGGGTGCCAGAAAAACAGATTGTGAGTCACTGAAAACTAGTGACCTTAGTCAGCACATTGCAACTCCATAGCTTTTAAGCCCTGCTGTTTCTTTTCTGAGGCAGATGAGAGGCTTGTCAAAGCTGTAGTTTCCATATATACACATGCACACTCATGCTCACATTTAAAGTGCTATTTCTCTCAGCTGTGCAGACATCAGGATTACTGAACCTGACATAAACTCATCATTTTCCTGGAAGCAAAAAGGGATGCTTGCCAAGAAGATGAGCCACAGTTGGCAATAGCTATCTTGCCTTGGGGTCCCAAAGGGCAGCAAGCCCAGAGTCACCTCTAGAGGGATGTGCAATGCACAGCCACTCATTTGAAAAGGCCTGAGAGCATTTGCTGAAAATAAACGCTTGTCTGCAGCCTGCACTAACGCCTCTCATCAGCATTCACTGGATGAGGCACACATAGTATAAAGAAGAAATGCAGAGGCTAAAGAAGATGATGGGTGGGAGGTAGCAAAAGGGAGTAGTGCTTAACGCCACAGAGCTCTTTTCTCACCTTACCTATGATGTAAAACCTGTGAACACCTACATTCCTGTTACTGCTGCAGCAGCGCCTCTGTCTCTGGCTGCCCCTGTCCACTCCCCTCTCTGTGTTGCTTCACCATTTGTTTCCATCCTGTTTTTGAAGTACTGCACAAGCCCCTCCAGCACTCATGAGGTTTGCTTTTTTTCACAGGATTCAAGCACTATCTTGAAGAAAAAGAAAAGAAAAAGAGACAATGCCACATACACAGGGGAAAAAAAACAAAAAAATAAGAGATGCCCCGAGAGAGGCAGGGAGGGATCAAGGACCAAGAAGTGGGGACATAACGTCAGCCAAGGGAGGGGGAGGCAACAAACCACACAAAGAGCTGCAGTGGGTAGCGCTGGGACACGCTTATATCAGAAGAAGAAGAGTGTAGGTGTTTGTCCTCATTTGTTTGTTGTGAATAGTGAGCAGAAAGGAACAAATGAAGAGCAACAAGTATGCAACAGAATTCAGGGCTGCTTCTCCACTGTAAGTGTTTGGACTCTCAGTTTACTCATCTGCAAAATGTAGGTAGCCTAGCTGGTCTGCCAGAGCTGTGACGGGGAAATTCAGACCATTGATTTATTCAGACCAAAATAAACAGAGTAAGATCTGTGAATAAGCACCAGGAGGTGGCATAGATCAGCTTGGAAAAGATAAAGAAAGGGTATATCTTTTTAGCAAATGCTTTACTTGCCCCAAAATCAAGTTTCAAATCTATAGCAGCACTAACAAATATAACTGAATTCACCTGAATTATTCTGCCAACAGGAAAAAAAGTACAAAGAAAAATCAGAATTTCACTCCAAAAAGAAACATTTAGAGGACCAGATTAAAGAGATCAGTTTTGTAAGTCAGGGAACTGGAGAAGATGAGAAAATCCTTCAGAAGAGACACAGTCATCAGAGTGGTGTTGTTTTCACTTCTGGTGCTTGTGCACAAAGCTGGTGACTTCAGTAAGGACTTGTATTAATACACATAACACGTCTTACATCTGACAGAGCATCAGAAAATGAGTCACTTAGTTGCTTTAATTTCAGCATTGTGACACTGCATTACTTCGGGGTACTGAGAGGCACGTAACCCCATGCAGGTTGCCTGGGGTGAGAGCTGCACGCTGAGGCATCCTGGTTACAGGATTGCAGTGGGTTACAGTGAAGTAGAATAAATGTGTGTACTGAGAGGCAGTGTCATTAGAAAGACAGAAGGTACATTGGTTTGAAACCGCACGCTAAAAATACTTTTTATTCTGCTGGAAAGACACAGTACTGTCAGCAGGACAGTCTGAGACTTGAAAACTTACCTGGTTTAAAGATCCCAAGAATATCCAAACAGAAGATGCCTTGTCATCCAGGGCAAGCAAGGTTCAAAAGTAACTGCAGTAGCCTGTAGCAAAGGAAGAACACATCGAATGGTCAATCACTGCAGGGCTTAAAAGGCAGGCTTGCTTCTTTCAAAATAGCTCTGAGCCTAATAATTTTAATCTGTTCTCTCTCCCCCAGCAGCAATTTTAGAGCACAGAAAACACCCAGGCAGCTTGGTGAGAAAAAAAGCCTTGAGAATAACAAACTCTGGGAACAGCTCTTTCCTTCACCATTTTCACATGAACAGCAATGGCCAGAGCAAATACTTGCTCGGGACACAAATACCAGATACTTTTTCATTACACATGGGTGGTGTGGTCATTTTCTCAAGCAAGCCCAACATTCATGGAGAGCTGGAACTCAAGAGCTAGACAGAAGTTTCATGACTTTCACCTGGACACAGGCAGCCTGTGGAACTCGGGGAGGTTCAGCCTTGTGCAGACCAACTATTTGGTAGTGATATCCCATTTGCAGTTCATCAAAGGGTGATAATCTGGCATGTGAATTTGTAGGGAGTGAGGAACCGCACTCAGAGGGTACACACGCATGGCCCACCACATGAATCCCCTTGCCCTTCCTGTGAGTACGATCACAGGCGCGAGCCATTACCAGAGTAACAACAGCCCTGTATCTGTTCCCTCATTGACATACTGGTGAGCTGTTCACCCCTCCATGTTTTCACTACTTAAGCTTAATTTGAGATAACATCAATAGTGCTATTATTAGTTCATGACTTACTCGAGACTTTTGAGAAAAAAATGCTTTACTTACAGCACATTTTGAGGACAGCCCTCAAAGAAATTGGACTGCAAAGACTCCTGTGCCAAAGACCATCTTGATTTCATCGGTGGTCTTGTGTGGTTACCACCATACACACATCATCTTCTCTGCTGCATCACTGCCTGGAGGCTGGGCTTCATAGTGAAGGAAGGGAATGAAATTTTGCATCTTCAGCCAGCTAATATCTACCACACTGCCTAAATTAGACAGCCTGTAAAACTGTTCTGTCGTCCTCTCTTCTTTTGCAGATTTTGCTAACTCTGACCTGAAATTTCATTTCCTCTTTCTGACAGGGATGATAGAGGGAATGAAAAAAATGAAACTTCAGTATCATCCTTTGCTTTGTGCGTTTCTCCCTCTTGTTTAATGGATATTCCCACAGCAGGAGCTGGTGGAACAGGTGAGCTCTTCCAAGAACTATAATTTCTAGAACGGTGAGCTCAATACATTTCAGACAGACACAAAAATAAACTCTTCAACCCCGAGAATAAAAATGTATATGAAAAGCACATTGGTACAAAGGTACATCTGTATTCACAGGTGACAGCAATTATATCTGATTATTTTTAGTGTAAATACATTTTCAGAATAAAAGGCATATGACAGTTTTAAGCTACTTAGCTGAACATGTTGCTCCTGCACCTGTGGGATTTTAATATTTCTATACTTTTAAAGCATTGCACCACAGGGATAAAATCAGTGCACGATCCACTTTATTGAGCTGGAAAAATGTAATTTAGGAAGATGTTATTATTGCAGGGAAGAGGTTGAAAGCTCATTGGTAATGGTAACTCTTACATGCTTAAAGACCACAGATATTATTTTCCTGATGCCTGAGCAAAAAATTTGAATGTAGATACTCCAAGAAAAAAAAAATCAGCCTGTGACTTGAATGAATCCCCCTATAAGGGGATGCTTGTGCTACTGAGCCTTCAAACAGCACACACATTGCCATCACTGATTACACTAGAAGCTCCCTAATCCAAACACTTTGGGAGCACATTACCATCTTCAGGAAAGAAACTCTGTGTTTATGTAGGGGTACAGGTGGCTGGTGAAAATGCATGTTCTTTACAGTCACAACTGAGATTTTTTTTGCTGAAAATGGGTATTTGGCATAAGACAAAGGCAAAAGAAACAATAACCGTAGAGCAGTGGCACTGAACAGAGGAGGTTACAGTAGATTTAGTTGGCAAACTTGGCATTCAGACTGGGGACATCCAGGGTTTCACTGGTCTAGCACAGCTCACTGTAACTGCTGTTAGCAGCACTGCACCACTTCTTTGCAATATTTGGGGACTGTCATTCAATCAACAATATCTCAAGGATTTATATGTAACCTTGATAAAACCATGAGAAAAGAACAGAGTGAATTAAACAGTAAGCAGCAACACAGAGCCTATCAGCTAAGAAAAGATTCAATCACTATATATCTCTGTAACATGAGAGAGCCTGGCCTTTGCAATGAAACCTCCTTGTTAAAATGATTCACATCAGTTATTCTTTCTCTCCTACTTGCTGCTATCACCATCCAGAAGAGTCAGTGAATGATCAAGTGCTTCTTTGATCTCCTGTGTATGTGAAGACAGAAATATCCAAGCTGAAGAACTGAGCCCCATGGGTCTGACAGCAGATTCAATTACAACCCATGGAATTCAGTTCTCAAAGCTGAGAATACACGACATTAATTTTAAGGCTGTCCTGACGCACAGTAGTATCTCATACTCCTGCTTGCTCTCTCCAGTGTCTGGCCTTCTTCCAGGTGCTGTAAAACAGAAAAGTGAAACCTTCGCTGCAGTCAAAGCAACTCTACCCAGACTGTAGGTCAGATGCAGAATAATGGCTCGAGGACATTTATATTGAAAAATAGTGTATTTTATATTTTCTTTTGGCACCAGAAACAGCCACACACATAGACAGAATGTGCCCTAACACGTAGCAAAATTCTTAGTAATAAATAATGAAATTTATAGATAAGGAGTATAAGAGTATGATATTTTTCACTTTTCTGGAAGCCTTTGAGAATTTCAAAGAGGTAAAATAAAAATTTCCTTTTTTTTTTTTTTTTTTTTAATGTGACACAGACATAGAGGTAAAATCTTCCAGAGCTGCACAGCAATCTTTGTTAACAAAATAATCCATCCAGACGCTCGAAAGAAGGAAATCTGGCACTGGTACAGCCCTTCAGAGTCATCAGAGTCTGAGTGGCAAAAAGGCAAGCAGAAGCCTTCAGTATTACAGCTGCATGGTCGTCCCCTGACACAACTTTGTCTGATGTGACAATTTCATCACAGGGTGACAATCTCACCCAAAGGCAGGAGTTTTGGACTACAGATAAATACTGTTCAAATGCAGTGAAGATCAAAGCTGACATCTCAGACAGGAAACACTTTGTCGCTTCTGACAAACCTAAGAGAAATCACAAGTTTCATTAAACTTCATGACCCAGGCTTGGAATTTTTGAGGAAAAATAGATTGGCTAAGATGTTGGATGTTGCATTCATCTGTAAATTAGATGTTATGTCTGCATAGCACCATGTATAAACAGTGTTGGTTTACTTATTTAAAAAATAATTTCAGATTTATTTGGAATATTTTAAACATATTTCTTTATGTTCCAGTGAGATAAGGCATCACCAAAAAATCTCTTTGGGTTCAATGAAAATAAATACTTGGTCTGTAATAAAATATTTGGAGGTCAAGGGGATTTTGGATGAAATCTTTTGGCCTTAAAAACTAAATTTAAATAAATTTAACTAACAGAATGGTTCAAAGATAACTAATTATTTTGTTTTAGCATTGCTTTTATTAAATTATAAATCCATATAATTTTTTTAAATAAAAATGTTGAATGTAAATTAAAGAGCATCAAGGAGTTTCTAGCTTTTCCCTGAGAAAGTAATTTGATCCAAAGCCGCAAAATATTGCCAATTTTTTTACTACAAAAAGCACAACTTATTCCAACCAAGATTTTGCCCAGCCCTGGCAGGAATTCAAAGCTTTTCCAGTAAAGCTCACTAGTCAAGCTGAAGACAGAGGTACCAGTGACAGTGCAGCCAGCACTGTGTGGATATGAAAACCTTATTCTTCATACAGCCTGTCCTAGAGCAATTACTATCTGGTTTTCTAAATCACTTAATTTAACTAGGAACCCACTCTTAAATTTATCTCCAAAACTTTAACCTCAAATGAACACCAAACATCTGAGAAAATGGCAATGAATGATTCTTGATAACACCCAGCATCACTTTTTCAGCCAAATTAGCGACACATGCAGCAAAATCAGCAGAGGCTGAGCACAGAGCACGTTGTCTGGCAGGATATCCAACAGCTCCGTTGCTGCGGCATCCAACAGCATGCCCACGTCTTTATGGCTGTAATTGCTTTCTTAGGCTGTTGAACCAGTCAACCATACAACAGAAATTAAAAATATACTTCTTTAACTATTTCTCTCACTGGGAGGGAAACCTCTGAACAAACATTTTTGCAAAGTAACCGTCTCATGGTACCCACAGCCTAGTTCAGTCCCAGCTATTTGTCAGCTAATTCTGTGAGACTTCTATTACAGGAAAGAAAAAACAAATTAACAAAAGTAATATCTTGTTAAGGCCCTCAAATCAGACACAGCTTTATCTGTGACTTCAAAATAGGATACCATAGCAATAAATTTTGCTTGTCTGATTTTTCTTATTGGTCACTGGAAGTACTGCTTGCAAAGAAGATCATTGTTGACATTAAACAAGACAGCCCGGCCCTTCAGTGGTAATCACTCTTCCAATCTTAAACAGGAAAAAAAAAAATCAATCATCAAAGAAAACATGGTATGGTAAAACAGAGACAGGGTCAGGAAGACTAAAGGATGGAAGTGTGCAGCCCTTGACAGTTCCCCCAACTGTGTTAAGCGCCCAGTGTCTCTATAGAGTATCTGGGAGGAGCTGGCACTGCCTGGGCACCATCGTGGTCAGCACACACAGCTGGGGACACCGAACTTTGTCGCTCATTTGCATTGCACAATCAGGCACACTAATGACAAGGAAAAATATTCAATGCCCTTCCACAAAACACAGTAAGAGGAGCTGTGGTAGCTGTAAGCTGGCTGGCTCAGGTACTGCTGATGGCCCTCCCACAGCATCCCCACCCAGGTCAGAAGGGCACCTGAGCACTGGGGTGCAGCGTGGGGTGCTCCCCAGCCCCCTCGTCACGGGACACTAAAGGCACCTCTCTGGCCTCCTGGGTGAGTGCCTGCAGAGCTGCTGCCTGGCAGGGAGGTGAGCGAGGAGAGCAGGCATCCCCACGACAGGGGTGCAGATGAATATGTTTTGAGATTACTACCTCAGACTTGGAAAGCTGCAGCATCCACTGCGGCAGGCAGCTCCACTCCCTCCTGCAGCTCTGGGATGGACCTATCCCAAAGGTCGCCCTGGGGAGGACAGCCCAGCTGAGCTCTCTACCACGCAGTGTTTTAGTGAAATCCCTAAAGGCAGGTGTGGACTGGTGCATCCTCATAATTCCACAGTCATTCTCAAAGTAAGTTGGCATTAGAGGTTTTTTTAACAAAGTAGGAGAAAAGGTCAAACTCTCTCTCAGTTTGCCTGCTGAGCTTAGTGTCATCACAGTGCGTTAGTTCTCTCTGATCTTAAAAAAACACAATGCTTGGTTCAGCCACATTCTGCTTTGACCCTTTATCAACTTCACATGTGCCATCCTCTATCCTTTCAGTGTCATTCCTGGAGTGCCCACCTCCCTCTGAGAGCTCATTTACTCAAGGATTAAATTCATGCATTTGCAAACAAGAAGACAGTCCATAAAATTATATTGTTCTGCCTCTGCAAGAGCAGTGAGGAGGTGAGTCTTTTCAACAGGCCATAAATCCACCTTTTAAAAAAATATTTTTTCCTATTCCAGCAAGGTCACTTAGTACCTTATGGCTTGGAGATCTTATTACACCAGAATTAACTATTCCTACAGGACAGGTATTTAATAGGCAATCATCATATAAAGTTTTACTGCTACACTGAAAGGCAAACCTTTTTAGATTAGTGATTAAGTAATATTTAGTGCCTGAAGACAATTCTTACATAAGTTTCCTTTTGAATTAAATAAGTTTTAACAGGAAAAGAACATAAAGATCCTAAAGCCATCAAGTTAATGGAATGTGTACATTCTCTGCATTTTCCTTATCATCCCCTACTTTTATTCTCTATGTTGCCATTACTACCTTTCTTTTTAATACATCTACGTTTGTCTGAACATACAACCGAAGACTGAGATTTTAGTGCTTCTTAGCCAGTCAATGATCTACTGCAGCTTCACATGAAATCCAGATACTATTCAAACAAGCTCCTCATGGATGGTAATTAATTAGCACCAATGGGGAATTTGAAATAAATATGGTCACATTTCATTAGGAGCATAACATATCTTCTTCACCCTTATTTAGTTAAATACATTTTCCCCACAGCTAGTGGAAAAACACATATCTCACAGCTACACTGACATCTGTTTAGTTGAAACAAAAGGGCAAAATGGAAGATTAAGTCATTCTAGAGATCTTGAGATTTAAAAAAGAAGGAAAACTCACAGCTAGAAAGGACCACAGTGACACCAGAGGCAGCCATATACATGAACTCGGCAGAAGCTCTCAGGTTAAAACTGGCCCACTGTGCCGCAGGGCGTGAGAGCTGAGGGTTTCAGCAACGAGGCCGTGGGCTGCACGCTCTGCAGAGCAGCGGGGTGTTTTGCTTGCTGGGCAGATCTCATTCATTCCCTGTGACAGCACTGCAGGTGCAGCTGCAGACCAGCCTCACACCCGCCTGCACGTTGCTGGCAGGGCACTGGTCAACGAGAAACTTCTGCTCAGTGTGATGAACCCACATCTCAACCTTTAAAACCCAGACCATCAACCTTTAAAACCCTTACCTGACTTTTCTGGTCTTCTCCATTTAAAAATTCTTCATTTCTTTGACTTCACCTTTTTCCCATTTTTCTGGAAGTTTCCCTCAGAGGAAAGGTCCCCACATCCCTCGGCTAGGCTGTTCCTTTGCCCTGGTCTGGCTGTCCCCGCTCAGCAAGGGGCAGGCAGCCTCCTTAGCTCTCCACAGAAATTCAAATTTCTTCCCTGCCTCATTGCTCCATAGGAGCTGCACAGTGTGCTGGGCCTCAGGGAGCCTGCCTCATCCCCACTCAGGGTTACCAAAAACAACCAAGCCCTTTCAACATCAACCAGGTCTTCTTCCACCCCTCCTACTGACAGCAGAGCAGCTCTGCTCACAAATTAAGGATCAACAAAAAAGTCTACTCTGTTCCTTAGGTACAGGGAAATGTTTCTCATATCTTACCACACCTTACATATTGTTAATCCTTCATTAGAGCTGATATGTGTGTTTACAGGCAAGGAGTGTTCACATGCGGAGAAGCTATTAATCTTTCCTTTGCTCTATAGAGATCATATTCACCACTGAAAAACCCAAGATCAAAGTTTCAGTGCAGGCTTAAAGAAAAAGCACACCTAAGTTTTTCTTGAGTTAAACTGTGCCAGTATCAAACAGTTCACATCAGACATAGATACACCGGTGCTAAGCACACCCTGCTCCAGGATTACACCCCGGGTCCTCCCCACATCAGTGAAGGCCATCGGCAATGTCAGATGAGGAGCTGCCTGCAAGTATTCTTTCTGATCCCTTTAAGATGACAAATACATCAGGTCCATAATGCCTTCAGCCCAGCAACTACACAGACACTTTCATTGTCCCCCCACCAAAAAGGGAAAAAAAAAAAGAGAAAGAAGAGAAGAGAAGAGAAGAGAGGAGAGGAGAGGAGAGGAGAGAAGAGAAGAGAAGAGAAGAGAGGAGAGGAGAGGAGAGGAGAGAAGAGAAGAGAAGAGAAGAGAGGAGAGGAGAGGAGAGGAGAGAAGAGAAGAGAAGAGAAGAGAGGAGAGGAGAGGAGAGGAGAGAAGAGAAGAGAAGAGAAGAGAGGAGAGGAGAGGAGAGGAGAGAAGAGAAGAGAAGAGAAGAGAGGAGAGGAGAGGAGAGGAGAGAAGAGAAGAGAAGAGAAGAGAGGAGAGGAGAGGAGAGGAGAGTAGAGAAAAGAAAAGAAAAGAAAAGAGTTTAAAAAAACATATAGAATGGTTATTTTATATTTGAAAAAGAACTTCACATCCCATGATGAATCACTATTAGCCCAAGCACATATTTTAGGTTTGGCAGAAGCAAGTGCATTTGTTCCCAATATGCCTTCTAAAACTCCCAGTTATTTCCTGGATGCATTTTTCATTTAATTTCTAGCAGTAGTTAAATTTCTACTGCCAATGTCTATGTCACAAATAACAAACATTCAATTTCCACTCCTGTAGAATTATTCCACTCTGCTTATCTGGAGGTTCAGTTCTGTTGTCTCCATTTTAATCACATTTTCCAACAACACAGTACTTTGTGCAACAGACCATCTTCCTTCGTGAAAGATAAAAATAATTGCATATTCCATTTAATTTTTTGACCTAAAACTTACTGATGGCTTTTGCATTTTTTCACTAATTTAAAGAAAAAATACATGGCAAAATACATACCAGGCATAAATCACTAAGAAAAATATATATTTACACCTACTCAGCCATTTATATACATTGCAGCTCGTTAAAACAGTTATATATAGAAAAGTGCATAATGAAAATGTTATTTCGTATTTTTAAAAAGTTCTGGTCATCAGCAATAATAATAATAAAGACCTCTAATACTAAGTATTCTTTTTAGTAATCTCTATAGCATATACTTAGTTTAGTTTCAGTTATACTCACAGTAAGCCATAATAGGTCACAGCCCAGGAAACAAATTCAGCAAGTTTGTTATATTGAAAAATACAAACATTGATGGGCTCCATAATTGTTTTTATATATAGCTTCTCAGATGACAGGATGAAACACAGTGCAGAGGAATGTAAACAGTCTAAAACACATTATTTGCACGTTGACACAACTGCAGTAACAGCTGTATTAACAGTGCCCAGATGCTGTAAGAAACAGGAGGGATAGCTGGAAAGCCAGTTTTCAGCATGCTAATAAGGGTAATGAGAACTGAGAACTGAAGAGCCCTTGCAACTCTGTGAAACTCCATCTCTAGCTATCCTTTATAATTCCAGCAATAAATTTTTACTGTAAACAACCAAGAAGTTTCATACCAGCTGACTAATAATGAGGATGAAGAAAAAGGCCTACCTCTTTGAATATGGAGCTGTCTCCAAACCCAGTAATACTTCCTCCCTTGGTCAGGATATCTGATCCCTGTACCCACGGAGGACGCTGAAGGTGTCACTCGTGCTGTCTCCCTGTCCATGAAAAGGCAGGCAGGATGGTAAGATAGACTGTTCATCTGAACCAGTTCCTGGTAAATGTAGTGAAACTGAGTGAGCTCGAAATGACTGGTCAATCCATGTTTCAGATGTGATCTGAAGACCCAAAAAAAAGCAAGAGGGAAAAAAGTAAACAGGAGAGAGTAGATGGTCATTTCTTGTTCCCTTCCAATTTCCACATTTTTAATAATTCAAAAGAACTGGCAATGTTTCAGCTGCTGAAAGGGCACAGATATTTACAATATTTGTCAATGGATAACTACTATACTATACATTATTAACCCAAAACAGTTAGGCTCTGTATAAGCAGTTAAAAACCAAACAGGAAAACATCAATTAATCACCTTTTTGTAACCCTCCCATTATTTAAAAAAGGAATGTTATGATCGTCCAGCAAAGAGTTTATTTGGAAAAGCACATTGTAATAAATAACTGTAATGTTAGTAGTCCATTAGAAGCCAGAGGGCTTTTTTTCTTCAAACAGGTTCAATATATAAATACTTGAAATATAAAAGATTTCTGTATTTATATTTTATATCGTAACTATACTGTAGTTATTGAAAATAATGTAGTCTGTGAATACGAAACAAACTTTCAAAACATGCATGGTCTGTTTCACTACTAATTCACTGAAATAAAACAGTGTAATATTAGAATAATGAAACAGCTCAAGTACTGTGGAAACTGGCCATAGTTAATTTGAACAAAGGTACGTGACAGTTAATAACACAGTCTAAGAGCGATGAATTGTGACCCAGTAAGGCATCCTAACCCCTGCAAGCAATTTAGATAGCGTTGCTCATCCTGTGGGCTGTGGACCACTGCTGTCAGACACCAGAAACTGCTCCATGAACAATCTCATTCAGTAGATGAGAAAACGCACACCCATCCCCATATACTGTAGGCAGCAATGCACGAGTGCTGGCAGAGTTGGGTGCCAGTTTCTGGATGCTGCCAGGGACTGCCCGCAGGTGGAGGCGGCTCCTTTTCAGGCGTGTGAAATGGTCCAAGATTTTGGTTTCAAAGGGGTTCCATTAGAAAAGGCTGAGAAACGCTGAGGCAGCCAGCCTGCAGGGACCTGATGCTGCCTTCCTCTGGGGTACACTCGCCTCCTATTCAGGATTTTAAATCTTGTTCCCCCTGAGATCATCAGGTCTGATTTTAAATAAAATAATTTAGGTGCTATTCAGATTCAACATAATCACATCTAGAATATTTAGTCAAGTATTTTGACTATAACTAATTATTACAGTGGAAAGCAAATACATTCTTTGATGCATGTACAGACTTTTAACATGAGATCACTAGAGCTGCCAGTACAAACTTGGATATCCAGTATCCACTAAAGGATTAAATACAGCTTTGAGTCAATTTCTTCAGGCTTCTCCTTAATGAATGCCCCCAAGAAGGTCATAGGTATTCATTGACATATTTGAAACCTCTGTCTTGCAAAAGAGCCTCCATTGCAACCTCAGGTCCTGGTCCTGCTGTCATGGCAATCCTCAAACTCCACTGACCCTGGGAGCTCCACACTCTGCTTATCCAACAAAACTGCTTTAAGCACCGGTGAAACCTCACCCCCAAAGCAAATTGAGACTGATACTTGAAAAGCTGCAGAAGAGAGAATAGCTGAAGCCTTGCTCATAAAATTAGGGAATTTGTTCAAAAATTATACACAAAATCTATTTCAACAATGAAAACTTTTCTCCTTTCTTTTTTAATTAAGGGAAGAGGGGATAATGTGTTTAATTTAACCAATAAAAAGACATTCTTATCATCAAAATAATCCACATTTTCATCACCATTTCCCTCAGAAAATAAAAACTCAGCATTCTCCTAGATGACCATGAAATATAGCTGATCCCAATAATGGTCTGCACCAAAGCTATGGCAATTAGCAATTTTTTCATCAGCTAGCCAAAAAGAAGAAAAATAAGGCAAAAGAAAAATGTCATTTGAACATGGAATGATTTTTTAATTATTATCATTATTTTCTGAAGACAAAACACATTCATTTTAAGTACATTACAAGATATTTTTTGGCCTAAAAATAAAAACTTTTTTGCTATTATTATTATTGCATGAGAGTAAATAAGAAAATGAAAACAGTATTTTTAAATAAAGAATTAATGTTTAATTCTGAAAACATTAAAATTTTATTATTTTTTTATTATTTGCCCAATACCATTTGCTGCAGTCAGCTGAGCTTTATAAATAATTTCAGTTCATTCAAAACTGCATTTTTCAGCAAACAAACTATTCAGAAAAATAAAAGAGTAACTGCCTGTCCCTAATCAGCCTACTAGATGGAGATATGGGAGCTGCTTTATCCTGCAGAATCCAGAACCCCATCTCTGCTCCTCTCCAACCCAACAGGGAATTTGTTGGAAATTTCAACACAGAAAACTGTGGTGTTTCCTCCATCCCTTTTTTACATACAGTAAAGCAAACTTTTGGATGCCTAGATAAGCTCAGAGCACATAGAGAAAAAAATAAATAAACCATCTTCAAAAAAGTAAAGAATCAATGTGAAAGAAAACCAGGTATAGCCAGTCAAACCCCTCAGCTGCAATCAAACATTGTACTTTCAAAATCAGTGGCATTTGACAGAGAGAGAGAAACAAACACATACATCAATTAACTCCCATCCTTTCCCTGTTTAAATAGTTGTCATTTAAGTGGGTTATGATACAGATTTAAAAGCAAAAATTAATATATAGAAATGATAATGCAAGGAAAATATTAATGCACATAACACTACCACCATCCCTTGTTTCTGAATTGCCATTGGATTCAGAATAAAGTCATAACAGCACTGGAAGAACAATAGCAAAAAATTCCTACCTGGTGAAGAGACACATTAGAAAAAGTGCAGATTCCCTAACACAACAGTATTTAAAAGTCATTGTCAATTTCTCATCACTTTAGCATAAATATAACTCAAAATTACTTAAAACACTTGATCTTGATTTTGCTGCTGTTTACAAAGTGTAAATCTATCAAAGCTGACAGAATAACTCTGGTTTAAAGCTGGAGGAATTGAGGAAGAATTTGGTATTTTAATTCAGTCTTTAATGTGCAATTTACCATTCACATATACAAAGTGTACTGGCTCTCAGGCAGAAAATAAGCATGTAATAAATCAGTTTACTTTTTTTCAGCTCTTACTCACAGTGGAATCCCCAAAATTCATTTTATTTTATCTTTTTCCCACTCTTCAGCTTTTTCTCTTTCATTTTCCTTCCTCCTCTTCAATCACCACAGGTTTGCATTTCTCAATTTCTATTTTACATCACTCCGCTTTGTCCTCTACAAGGGAAAGACAGACAGGTAGAAAGACAGACAGACAGCAGGGAGAGAGATACAGACAGTCCAAGGTAACAATATCGGACACCCACATTCTGGAGGATCTGTTTCTCTTTCAAAAACATTTTAACTTTATAAAGGGAAGGGAATCAAAACTCATTTGCATACGGGTTCATTCCATCTATTCAGCTCACATGTTTATAGCTCTGGAAAGTCCCTTGCTGATTCCCTGGTTGATAAAGAGCCAGGAAGGTAACGCAACAACAGGGAGAGGTGAGAACTGTTTTGCTGACCTTGCAAGCAGGGCTTAAATGAAGTGCTCCGTTCGCCTTGCTCAGAGGACCCAGCTGGGAGATTTGGGTGCTTTTTACCCTTTAGATTTCAAGGCTCAGGCCATGCATGTAGAGCTGAAGATTCAAGTTTAGAGAAACCCCCACTCTTGCACAGGAGGAAGCTCTGGTCAGGCGCTCAATACTTCAGCTTCCTGTCTGTACACTCCGCGGTCTAATCTGGGGAAATCCTGAAAATATTATCAGATGCCTGATAAGCTCTTTAGCTTTCAAGTACATAGTGATTCAGTTTTGGTCAAAACCTCATTTGAATACAGTTTTAAAATCTAAATAAAAAGCAAGACCTTCATAGAGAAGAGACCAGACTTGTAGTCTAACATCGCTGGTATCCAAAAAAATGTGACTGATGTTTAAAATCGGCACAAACAGATCTACTTTTCCATACCTGCATCAAGGCGCTCAGTGTGTGCAATTCAAGCTTATTAAAAAGGGGTGGAATTATATGTCTGGTTAATTAAATGTCTTTATTTATCCACAAACAAATAATGCAGCAGAAGCAGCAGCAGGGATTGCTTACTCCGACCCAATGTTGTTCACCATTGACTTGAGGTAGATTGTCCCTGAAAGAGAGGGATTGCTTGAAACTCCGGTGCCCACTCAGGCTTCTCTGACAAGGCTGGCAAGTGTGGCAATCCTTATTTCGTTCAATGTAGACACTTGTTTACTGGGCACTAGACAGATGTTTCCAAATCCATTTCACAGCCACTCATCGCAGGCTAACAGCAGGCTCTGATCTTTGATCTGTGGATTTAGCCCTAGAAGAGTAAATCTCCATCACCACAGTCTGAATACCCATTTTCCAGTTCAGATGGGCACTGAATCAGAATTCACCCACACGAAATCACTTCCACTCCACTGGTCTCCTTCATCTCAGTCAGGCCAAGGGATATATTTCAGGAGGTTCTCCTTCACACACAACTTCTGAAGATCTTGGAGAAACTCATTCCGTCTACCAATCTAGAAGCAACTAGGAATGTTTTCCCAGGTATTACAGGTCTGCAAGCAGTCAGGGCTTAATCTACATTCCACTCCCAGAGCATAAAACATGTCAAATGTTTTTCATGAGAGCTCTGATGTTTTCTGCTGCACTCACCCTAAGGGTTACCATAAAAAAAGCTCATGTATGGACCAGCTACTTTGCAGAAGATAAAAATTGGGACAATATTTATTGTTAATAACCACATTCCTCCAAGTCAGTTCAAAGGCTCAGGTTGTCCACACTCAGGGCAAAAGTATGTACCATCTTTTGTTTCATCCCAAGATCTGGTTTACAGATCTCCAACTAGGCTAATACACAAGACACATTTCACAAGAGCACAGATTTCAGACACAGAACCACTCATCATTTTAATACTCATGTTAAAATATATAACAACAGTAATTAACACTGGAAATCAGATCCATTGACACTGAGTTCAGATACAGATGGGAAATAATCCCAAAGTTTTGAAAGCATCTGGAACTAGGATTTTGCTTTCAGCAGCATAAGAGTCCTTGTGTTGGCTAATAAAATACCATGTCTGAGCTCTCAGATGCTGCCCTGGGTCAATTTTGGGCACGGACAAGCAAAGGCCCTAGTAGGACTTATCAATAAGGATGCTTAAATGAATTTGTGTAAGTCATTGCACAGGAAGAGAGGAACAGTCATATTTCAGGCTCAGGTTCAGCTGTATTTGCAGTGTTCAGAGGTACAAATTTCAAAATGCATCCTTGCTCTAGCCCCAGGTTTAAAAACTTCTTTGTAAACGACATTGAACTAAGTTAATCTGTTCCCTGCTGACCAATACATCCTTGGTAGTTCTTTAAGTAAAGATTATTCAAGTTCCCTGGGTCCCAAAAGGTAGGTTTCATTATGTGCATGTGTCACAGCTGGATGACCTAAAGCAGAAAGTAGCTAAACACAACCTGAGTCCCATGGTGGGAGAATCACATTCCTCAGCCCTTAGCACATCTTCCAAGCAAAAGCAGAAAAGTGACCAGTAAAGCCTAAACATTTACATGGGCCTTTAGAAAGGAAAGATGACAGGACAGGTTCTCCACCTTGTTTTGTGAAACAAAAGCAAAGACTAAAGGAGGGATGGGGGGGGGGAAGCTTGTACACAGTGACTGTTAAGGGATGAGACAGACAATATACTGTCTTGACAGCTGACATCAGTCAGGATGGTTATCATCTTAGCATCTCATCTGGAAAGTTTTGACTAACTAAATTTGGTTTTTGACATGAAGTCTAGATCTTACCCTAATTCAGTGGCTGGAATTTCTTGAAGCAATATTATGCTGGTCCAAACAAGACAATGCTACAGCCCTGAGTGCAGCACTATCAGAAACACAATGTGTGGTCATAAAGTGCTTTCTAAAGGCATTAAATCAGCTCCAGCTTTCTCTGCTTTATTTACTGCTGTTCAGTGTACTCTGTATAAATATAAAGGGCTGACTTCCTTTTTTCACTGGGGAGGAAGGTCCTCCCAGAAGGGAAGATCTCTCCCACATTAGTTAAAATCTTTACAGCAGTATAAAACATGCAGACATCAGAGATAAATCAGGTCCTGTATATAAAATAACTTTAACAAAAATATAGCCTTCAGAAAGCACAGTAAACATATAGTCACTTCTTGCATGATTTCATAAATCTTCCATCTCTGCTTACAGCATTTCTTTGTGACAGACAGTGAGATAATATCATGAGTTATGAACTTCAAGAAGAGCTGGAGCTTGGTCCTATTGAAAACAATGGCAATATCCACATTATTTTTTAAGAAACTGGAATTTCTCCCTCAATACTGTTAAAAGTAATACTGCTGGTTTCCCTTGAGAGGTGAGTTCTGTGGGTCCTTTTCTATAATATAGAGCCTTATACAAATATATATATTATTTTTTACTTTTGTGCATCTAATTGTCAGGTTTCTTTAAGATGAATTGGCTTACAAATTTTATGACCTCTCCCACTGATTCCTGTCTCATTGCTTTAATATCCAATACAACTGATTCAAAAGAGGTTGAACTGACTGAGAAACCTAGGAAATACTTTACAAATCATGCACCTTTCACAGACCACTTTGCACATTTACAAAGGCCATGGTCATATCACAAGCCAATAGGATTTGATGAGCCAATTCTTATTTTGCACAGTGGTGGGCATATAAATTAGGCCAATGCTCCCACCTCTTATGCAAGCAGTGAAGAGCTGTGTCAGGCATGCTTGGGTAGCAGAGTAGAGAGGTGATGGCAGAAACAGCCCTTCTGCATACTCCTGGTGACCTGTGCAGCCTCCAGAAGCCACAGAGCTCTGCTCATGAGCAGGGCTCACAAAAGGAGGAGGAACATGCCAAAACAGGAGAGCTGCAGCTACCCTCCATGACGTGGTTTTCTAAACCGGGAAGCATTCCCAGTAGGAAATGCCTGCAGGAATTCATACAGAGGCATTAACCTTCCCCCTCAGAGTCTGTTTGTGTACGTGAGTGCATGTACATGCACATATTTCTTCACCTAAAGGAAGAATTTTGCTTTGTAGCTGCACAAAGGGCTTGGATGTTACCAGAACAACCCACAAACCCTGCAGCTTTTCTCAGCAAGTTTATCTGTCCTAGTGTCTTAAAACCCTCCCTGAGTTATTCTACTCAGGTTACCATTCTCTTCATTATTTTGCTGTGACTGGCTTTAACATCTGTGAAAGCAAGACTGAGAGCCGTCACAAGGCAGCCAGACCCCACACAAGGTACTGTGCACCCACGGATCTGCCACCACACTCCAGTCCTGGCCTGCAGCACCTCTGCTGCCTCGCTCCTGCCCAAGAGCTGCTGCCCTTGGTAAGCCCCAGGCACATGTGCACCCCATGTTTGTGACAAATTGCTCTCGCTACGATGAATGCAGCCTTTCAATGGGTAAAAAAAAGATCTACTGCTCCTCTATCAGCCAGCTTGAGTGAAAAGAAATGATGCAAAGTAGTACCAGGCAGCACAGAACAATTTCTGTAACAAGCTTCATAGATGGCTTCACTAGATGCTTTGCAGTCAGAAGTTAAAGAAAACAGGAAGGTTTAAAACGAGTTAAGAAGGCAGGAAGTGAGTCAGCCCTGAACAGGAGGGACAGCAAACAGCAACCCCTTCCACCGCAGGCACCCAGCCATGGGACATGGACCTGGATGCCCAGAACCAGAGTGAATGAACTTGAGAGCAGAGAATACCAGCAGGGCAGGAAGAGGGAGGAAAAGGGACACTTCTTCACTGACCACAGCCCAAAGGAGATATTTTCTCCATACAAAAGACTATCTTCTAACCAGTTTTCCTTCTCCTTCTAGAAGCAGCCTAACCACCAAGCCACCAGCTCATCCCCTTTCAGCCCAGGCAGACCGAAACCTCCTGCACAGTTCTGCTCAGCAGGAGCAGTTGAGAAGAGTCCTCCAGAATAACTCATCTGGGATCAGGATTTCAAGTCCCCACAAGCATCTTGAAATTTGAACACTGGCCTGTCACATACTCAGATGAGTACTGTGCTATTGGAAATAGAAACACCACCACTTCCTACTCAGTTGCCATCCTACTCTTCCTGCATCCCACATGAGAAGAAGTTGCTCTGAAAACAGTGTCACATGAGCCTCCACAGAACAAGGAGGCCAAGGAACATCTTAGCAGGGTTTAGACATAAACGAGACTCTAGCTGCTTGCCTAGAAACAGATGCTTATCAGAGAATTTATCTGGAGTAAACAGAAGAGCCATAAGCCACCAGTGCTACCGCAGCTCAGCAGAGTTATGGCAGGAGTTCTGAGGATCTGCATTTTGGTTATAAGCACAAAAAAGGCCCAAGTACTTTTGTAGGTGTACCTCCAGGCACACAAATTACATCTAAAAATAGAATCTGGGTTCTGAAGTCACATCAGCAATCTTTGAAAATTACACTCTAGATTTTTGACAGTATTGCCCGTCACACAAAAATGTTGCATTCCTGGTCACAGTACCAGGAAATAACACTTGGCCCTTAAGCCTGGTCAGTCACACAAGCACAGAGACCCTAGATTGGTAACAAATTCCCACCAACTTTTGCAAGCTCCTCAACACAGCAAAATAGTTGAAGAATTAGCTGTTCCACAGGGAGTGCATCCGGTTCCTAACATGTTGGCCTCTGTTACAAGCATACTGTTGAAACTATTAAGAGGACAAATAATTTTTTGCTCTCTGTATTAATCAGAAAAATAGGATGCTAGTTCCAAACAGAAAAAAAAAAAATCTGGAGAAGGACAGACAGAGCTGGCTGAGTTCCAGCACTAGAAAAGGCCCTTGCCCTTCTGCTTCTTCTGAGAATAATCTTCTATACAGAAGCAAATCACTGTAGCAAAAGACTTAACAGTCATAGCATGGTCACATACACCAGGTTGTGGAACCAGGTCACAACTGAAGTACAATATGAGCTCCCTCGAGGCAATTAGATTTCAAGGCAAAGCACTTCCAGATCCTTCCTAGTTTCAAAAGAAACTCAGAATAATGCGTGGGAAGATGGGCACAGAAGAACAAAACACTTCAGAGGCAGGTTTACTAACACTGAAAGAGCTGTTGAGAACTTCTTATCTGAAAAAAAGACTGGGGCAAGACTAGGTAGAAGGTAAAAATCAAAATCCAGTACCTGGTTGCAACTTGCAAGTTTTGAATATCTTCCAGTGGAATAATTATTCTTAGAAAAGTGCTGTGCTGTTGGAATCAATTTCCCACAGGAATGTTTCCATTTTCATTTTGATTTTTATTTTTTTCTGTCACATGTGCTTTGATAGGTCAGCATGCTTCTGGAATAAGGGGACATTGCATTTACAAAATGAATTTTCATTCCTAAGTTCTACAGAGTAATATTTGTAAGTCAGCTTTGGAATTAGAAGTCTTGGTTTCATAAGAATGGGACACTTTAACTGACAATTTAAAAAATCAGAAAAGAATTTATAATCTCCTTCACAAAATCCAGGAGATGAAACATAATAGGCTCTACTCCAAGCAAAGGATCATGCAGCTGCTAAAAAGAACTCTCAAGGGTTGTGTATTTTCTAAGAAGGAAGGCGATGGGCAAGGACTAGGCAATACCTAAACAGCCTTAGGAAGAAAACTGTACGTACAGAGCTTTCAAGCTGAGAAGAGGTTCAGATTAAAGAAACCATCACTCACTGTTTGCTGATGGATATGTTTAGATGAACAGAACTTGGTACATTCCCTGAAAATAAACAGAATTCATCAGAGAGAATCACAGCTTATTTCTCTTGCCTGGAGTTTCCACAAGCAGCAGATACAGAGAACCCCAATTCTGGCTAATCAGATTTTTAAAAGGAGGTTGCTACCATGCTGAATGAAACGCAAAACCCTCTGAACTGATAAATTCTGGTAGTAGCTTTATTAAGCTGTATTTTATTAAGGAACAAGATGATAGGTTAGCTAAACATGATGTTAGTTTATTGATTCCTGAAGCTGGAATGGTTTTGCTCACGTGGCTTACAGAACACTGAAGCCAAACAGTAACTGATTCAAGATTGGTTTTGTTGGCTTTATTTCTTGTTCCAAAACTGAGTCATAGACACTTTGCGGAACCTGCACTGGAACACAGTCAAAGAAAATATTCTTGTTGAGGAAACAGTTCTGCTGAAAGCTGATATCCTCTGACAGGAACGTCCCAGCACAGAGGCTGTTTGTACCTGCTGAGATCTACTGTGTGCCACAACCTGTCCCTCTCGAGCCAGATGATTCACCAGCACGTGGAGCAGCCGTTTTATCACTGCCCTGCAGAAGTATTCGGTGCTGCTCTTCAGACCACAGCAAGGCCATGTTCACCACAAGTACTTCTCACACCTGCCCAAGCTGCTTCAGAAGAAAGGCTGGCCACGTTATTCACCCCACAGGCTGGAGAATTGCGTATTGCTCCAGAGAGCAGTAAGAGCCCGCAGGGCCCCACAGTTGGGAATTCCCTGCACCAGTCCCAGGGATATCCCTCACTGCAGGGACAGGCACACGTTGGTTTTGACTCTGTGGATAGCTGGGAGTTTACCAGAAAAGGAAGAACAGGATGACTTGCATTTCATGTCCCCAGGAGCTCTGCTCGCTCTCCCCTGCATCCTAGCTGAAGCACAGCTTATCTTCTCTCCATCTTCTGGGGTGCACGCTCACACTGTGGTTGGAAAACACCACTGTGGGGAATGTGAACATTTCCAGGGATTTTTGCTTAAACCCACTAATATCCAGTATCCCAGCTGGCTATTTACGGAAGATTAACAGCAGCATCATGCTTGTATGTCAGAAGAAATTTGAGCAGCAGCAGTGGAGAGAAAAGTGACATAGAAATATTAAGAGGTACTCTCCGTTGTGGCACAGCGTCACACTGTCACAGTTCACAAGAAAATGTTCATTTGGTTTTTGAAGAATGGGTCAACCTCTGGGAAGACAACCATCAATAATTCAGGATCAAAGAGAATTCTTCTTACTGGGATCCATGTCACATACTGTTGTGGCCATAGAAAGAAAGAGGAGTGGGAATTCCAGCGGAGAAGCTCTGCGGGAGCTGTGGCTGCAGGGCTGGCAAGGTGCATGGAGCAACAATGTCCACAGAAGCCATGAGGCAGCAGCTGCCCCTGCCCCACCGCTGGTCCCTGCGCTGCAGCTGCACCCTGCAGTGGGGCTGAGGCCTCAGAGACATAGACCCCATGAGAGGAACTGAAGAAAAACTTCTGCCTGTCTGCCCCGCTTTTCC
Source organism: Antrostomus carolinensis (assembly GCF_000700745.2). Taxonomy (NCBI): domain Eukaryota; kingdom Metazoa; phylum Chordata; class Aves; order Caprimulgiformes; family Caprimulgidae; genus Antrostomus; species Antrostomus carolinensis. Next base: position 33,848 of record NW_010328412.1, read on the forward strand.
TGCTCTCTGGCAGCAGGGGCTGCCCCCCATGGCTCCGCTTGCCCAGAATGGCTGGCTGACCCCAGGGGATCCCCGCGGGCCTCATCCTGCCCACCTGCCACCTGCTCACCCCTGGGTTCAGCATGGGGGTGCTGCTTCCTGTCCCCGTATCCTTTAGCCCCCTTTACCCCTCCTCACACTAAGACCCCCCAGCCATGTCCTCACCCCTCTCCTCCTGTCTTTTCACAGCACCCACTGAAGCCCATCAGACACTGTTACCAAGGTCTCTGGATCCTTCTGCAGCCATCCAGTGGGATCATCCACAGTGATAACACTCTCTCTCACCGGTGAGATATGTTATCCTCAAGTAACCCAAACCATGTCATCAACCTTTTATCCTCATCCTTCAAAGCTCCCACCCTGACTTTTCCTTTTTCACTCGGGGCCTGGCTCTGCCGCCCACTGGAGACTTGTTTGAATGGCAACACAGCGAGTTCAGCACCTCGCCAGACAGCAAATGCCCTGCTCGTGACTCCTGTGTCTATGCACGTATTTGTGACGTTATAGGAATTGTGAACAATTACCTTTGCAATAAGTACAAATGTGTCCATATTTAAATTCATATTAGCTTCTGTATTCATGGGTGAAAACTGGACTTACACAACACTGAGCTCATGAGTATCATTGCAATAAAGAGGGTCCAGCTTTCCCCGCAGGCAGCTGTCTGGCAAGAGGGTCCTTCCTCCAGAAAGGCAACTTTGTCCTTCATGCCACCACAGGAAAGGGCTGTCCATACTGAAGAGATAAGGTCTGTCTCTCCTGCCAGCATAAGAGCTCCTACCTCATGGCTGTGGAAAGGACAGCCATCCAGACCCCCCAACAGTTCTTTGAGCTCCAGGCACCATCAGCAAGCCTCACCCAGATGCTGCTCAGCCCACAGCCTCTCCCCTGGAGAGCTAGTAGAGCCCTGGCCGCAGCCCTCTCCTCCATCATTCACAGCCATTGAGAGGCAAAAGGCTGGGCAGTGAGGGAAAAGAGCCAGGCTATGGTACGTGTAAGCCAACAGGTCTAGAGTGAGGCACAGGGGAGCTTGGATGTGTCCACATAAGCTGCAGTTACTCCCTCCTGACTTCAGCACTTTTGAAATTCCTGACTGTTTTTACTCAGTGCTCTCTGAAGGTTTTGCTCATGGAAATTTTGTCTGAATTAGCAAAGAGCAGAAGATACAGAATCTGGTCTCTAGGAAACACAGGAGCAGATCCCACAGGGTTGTTGAACACGTATATGAAGTTAGAACTCAGCCAAGGTTGTGGTGCTGTAAAAGCCTGAATGGAAAGCATGCATCCCAAAGGTCATTTTTAACTATGCTTACCTCTGGACTGATGGGTAGAGGAAATAAGGTCAAATTTACCTTCAGAAGTGCCCCAGTCTTTTTTTTTTTTTTCTTGCAGGACCTTTTGGAAATATACTCTTACCACAAAGAGAGGTTCTCTGACAATTCAGCTGCAAAAGATATTTTTTAACAAGGAGGCTCATGGTTAATTGTGAAAATGAAACCAAATGTATATGCCTGAAGCCAAACCAAATGCCTGAATGTAAAAAGTTCTTTGCTAAATGTTTAAATAGCTCAAAAAACAGCTGTTTGTCAGGAATTGTCTCCAGGAGTTGGCTTCCTGAGGAAAACATTCAACACCAAAATACCACAATTTTGAGCTGAAGCATAAATGCCATCTAAACTGGGCACTACTGCCAGAACCTGCCTCAATAGTTTAGCAAGGTGACAAAGTTTTTTGTCAGGTTAGAAATCAGTGTTTTCTGGGATATTCTGATGGTTGCTTTAAGATCAGTGAAGCTTACTGTGCTGGATTGGGCTGGTATAGAGTTGATCTTCTCTGCAGTAGCTAGTATGGGGCTATGGATTAGATTTGTGCTGGCAACACTATTGATAATACAGAGACGTTTTCTTTATTGCTGAGCAGCACTTACACAGAGTCAAGGCCTTTTCTGCTTCTCACACCATCCCGCCGCTGGGAGCAAGTGAGTGAGCAGCTGTGTGGAGCTTAATTGCCAGTTGGGGTTAAACCACAACAGTCCATTTTGGCACCCAACGTGGGGCTCAAAGGGTTCAAGATAATGACAGATGTGATTGTAATGTGCTAGATTGAATTGAAAGCTGTCATTGCTGTTTAATAGCTATTAATTAATAGCAATTAGTAGCTATTAATTGGCAGGCTCCTGTGCTTGCCATGGGGCTTGCTTGCCTTACTGTATATTAGAGTCCACTGCTCTTTGCTTTCACTGCTTGCTGTACTGCTCTACTGCTTATCTTCTTCCTCTGCAGTGCCCAGGAACATTTTGATAACAGCAATGCCATGGCAATGCACCTGGGTTGGCAGATGGCCAGGGCATCGCTGCTCTTTCTGTGCTGCTGTACTGGACAGGCTGGAACTTCAGTGTGAACTTGAAGCAAAGGGACTGTGACCTGTGGATGAGTCCACATGGCAGCAGGACATCCCAAAGCATCTGTGGCCATGAATAAATCCACACCAGACCAGGTACACCTCGAAGGATCTGTGGCCATGGTTATGTCTGTGCTGCAGCAGGTATATCTCTGAAGGGATAAGTCCATGCCGGATAAGGTACACCTGAAAACATCTGTGGCTGTGGATAAGTCCATCCTGCATCAGGTACACCTTAAAGCATCAGTAGCTGTGCATGAGGCCATGCTAGAGCACCTCAAAGCATGTGGCCATGGATAAGCCTAACAGAGCAGGTATACCCCTGGAGGGACTGCAGCCATGTGTAAGGCCACACTGGAGCTAGAAGTTGAATTTAAGATACAACAAGGGAAATCTTGTCACCAAGGATATGTCTCCACACACATCTTGTCTATCACCCTGCATCATTCTGGTTTTTTTTTGAATCTTCAGTGTCCTATGCAAAAAAGGTTTGCTTCCCCTCTTTCAAAACCCTTTTTGTATGGCTACATCAATCATTATACCATCTCAAAGGAAGCATCTCTAATTCTGCTTTAAGTAACTGAAAAATGATATGAGAAAAAAAAATGTCCATCAGCAAAACAGTACCTTTATCTTACTTGATCTTAAGGGTCCTTAGGAACTCTTAAAATAAGTTTAGCATCTCAGTGATATCCTTGCAGACTGGATCTTTGATCTTTTTCAGTGCTATGTAAATCATCGTTACTTGTCATAATGAGATCAGAAAAATTCTGATCTTGTTACTGGTTTAAACTTTTCCAAACTTAGTAATTGGGATAGGTTCAGGTCACTTCAGACAGTGACATCAAACACATAAAGGACATACCTGATATATGCCCTTAAGCAAAGAATTCATACCTGCAGGAAAAATACTGACTCAGAACAGTTTTCAAAGCAAATATATATA
>NW_010328413.1:0-15412 GCF_000700745.2 Antrostomus carolinensis
CCAGCTCTGGCCCAGCTCAAACCAGGACATAATGAGACCAAACCTGTGGCCAAAGGTGTTTTTCTGCCATGGCTTACAGCAAGCAGTGAGACCTTCCACGATGCACAGTTCCTGCAGGAGAAATACAGAGGAAACTCCGTGCTGCCAGGCTTGAGAGTTGAAAAAACACTCAAAAAGAAATCAAAGAGTAAAATGTGTTTCTTTCTTAGAATAAAACAATTGTGATTTCCCGTGCTGCATCCAGGGCTGGGTGCTGCCCCGCGGGGATGTGGTCCAGCCGGCCACAGCCCCTCATCCCAGGGACACCTGCATCTTTGTGTGGGCCCACGAGCTCCTGTTTTAACTTAGTCTTGCATCCCATATATCTTACAAAAACCTCTTCAAACAACTTCCATAAACGCTTTTATTCTGAGGATGTTCTGACTTGAACGCATCTGATTCATCTCTCTGCTATAAATGACCCTTTTACAAGACAGACTGAGCAGTCAAAGGAGAGCAGAGTTGTTTTCTCTCTGCAATCACCATCAACTTGTTTGGTATAAAATGTGGCTTAAAAGTGAATCCATAATGTTCCCAGCAATGTAAGGAAACAGCTATTACCAGGAGTAAAATGTAGGTAGTAACTCGGGGGTTTTTCTCCACTGAAACTGTAATTAATGTGGATCCTGTGTACTAAGTGCAGGAAGAAATACAGTCTTCAGAGCAGTTAAAATGCATCTCATTAGCACTGAAACCACTGTATCGTCAGAATGCATTATGTTCAGCCAGGAAAAATCCTGTAATTGAATTCCCACCAAAGCACACTTCATCTGCATCAAATGGCATTGTGCTCATCCTGCAGCTCATTTCGGCTGCTGCTGGAAATGAGGATTAATTAGGATACCTGCTCGTTATTCGAGGGAGCATGTAGATGTGCTGTGGTCAGGCCAGGGGCTGCAGTGAGAGGCTACGTGCCCAGACCTCTGCCAGGCAGAAAAGGGGCTGCAAAGCTTTAGTCACTCGTGCTGGTCATTCAGCTCATCCTGTTAGCAAGATACATTAGACACTCAAAAAAAATTTGTCAATGCAGCAAATGGTGGTAAAAAAGAGGCCAACAATTCAAATGAAGGCACTTTCTGCTGCGTAAACGCTTCAGTAATAATTATTAAATGATTTATGCAATTGCTTTGGAATTATTCGAGGCTGGGTTGGTACAAGTGGCAGTGATCTGGATAAATCATTGCACGTACAGCATCTAACAAGTGTGCTGCAAGAGGGGCAAATACACCAGCTAATAAATTCTCTGAAGCTGTGCACGTGGGGCTCTTCACCTTGTGCGAGAATAACTCATTGATCTGCAGCATTTTAATGGGTAAATTAGTGTTAATTTAATAAATATATTTAAAGCTTCCAAAGACAGGACAATGCTAGGGAGAGACTGGGAGCAGACAGGGCAGCAGGGATGTTTCAGAGATTCAGAGTCTGAAGGTCTGTGCTTTCACTCAACAGTGTTTCAGTCAGACCAGAGCAGATCTAGTCTGTCTCTTTACTACAGCACCTCCTACCCCCGAGCCAGGCACTGGGGTGTTGATGGGCAGCAAGAGCCATTAAATGCATTTTGTATCATCATCATCATCATCATCATCATCACGTATTTTCCCTTTTTTTTTTCACACTCACAGGTACACCAGAACCCAAATACACAGGTCTCCTGCATCTCAGAGTACAATGTCCAAACTGAGAAAACCAGCCTGCAAACCTGAAAACCAGAGTTGTTCTGGGGCAGAAGTAATTTGGGGCAAAGCAACACACAGAGAAGGAGCTCACCCCATGCACTGTTGGGCTGTAGCAGTTCAGTCCAGGGATGATCCTACTCCACGTTCACCCACAGCTGAGCACTTCAGACCCCAACTCCCCTGGTCCCTCGCAGTGTGAGAGCGGATCAGGCCCCTTAGCAGCTCCAAACCCCCAGCAGCCTCTTGGGAATTTGCTTTGGGCTGTCGGGGAAGCTGTGGGAGCAATTCATCATCCTGGACCTTTCCAAAACTAGGGGCTGCTGTGACATCATTTTCAGTTGCCAGCGGGGTGACATCCCAGTCCTGGTTTTGCTGGACTGGAGTTAATGTTCTTCTCAGTAGCTAGAAGAGCTGTGTTTCAGTTTCAGTTTCAGTGTGGGATTTGTTATGAGAATGTTGATAATGTACTGATGTTTTTAGTTGCTGCTGGAAGTCCAAGGACATCATGTTTTGCTGGTCTGCAAGTGCATAAGGACTGGGAGGGGGGAAGTGTAGTAATTAGCAAAACTCAAAATTGGCATTTGGCTCTGCCAATGAGATATTCCAGATCATATCTCATCATGTTCAGGATATTAACCAGGGCTGACCAGAAATAAGGGGGGATTCTCTCGAGGATGGCTTGGGCTCTCGCTCTCCTGGGTTTGTGGTTTGGGGACTGTCTGCTCCAGGATCACTGGCTGGCACAGGCTGGGCATCGCTCAGCGGGTGGTGAGCAACTGCACTGAGCATCACTCATTTGTGTATTCTACTACTACTGTTATTGGTTTATTTCAATTAGTAAATTGTTTTTATCTCAACCCGTGAGACTTCTCACTTTTACCCTTCTGTTTCTCTCCCCTGTTCCCTGGGGTGAGCAAGCAGCTGTGTTTGGCTACAGCCAAAGGAGCGAAACCACCACAATGACTTTTACCTACTGGAGGTGCAATGGGTGCTGAAATCCAGCTCGCTCCAGTCTCTGAACACGTGAGGCATGGTCCCACCACTCCTCAGCTCTTGCTCATCTCACCTGTGCTTCGGTCCCCTCTAACACCCCCAGGCACATCCCGTTACTTCTATTCTTCAAATTCTATTATTCAGATCTGACAAGGAAATAATTTTAATTAAGGAAATTAAAAATTCAATTGCATTTGAATTTTAAGTAGGTGTTAGTTTGACAGCTCTGGAAGGAGCCCTCTGGCCACATCAGGATCCGTTTGTGTCAGGAGGAGAAAGGGATGGGGCTGGAGGATGGAGGAGGTTGAAGAGCTGGCTCCACCACCCAGGGACAACAATGTTCCCAGTCCCTGGGGAGCAGAGACAGGCTGGCAGTGCTGGCAGTGCTGGCAGAGATGGTACAGTGCCAGCCCAGCTCCAGGCCCTCGGCCAGGCCCTCAGGCCAGTTCTCCAGCCTAAACGCAGCCCCTGAGCCATCTGTCCAAACTCCCTGAATGACGTGATGGGGTTTATTTGCCTTTCAGCCCCCAGCAGACCTTTGTCAGACAAACTATCATCTTGCAGCAACTGCCAAGAAGTTGCCCAATGACGTTGAGCAGGACATGACCATTGATGTGACAGTGGCATGGACCAGGTGAGACCCTTCATGCTGTGGCAGTTGACTGCCCCACCCCCCCCCGGCCCTCAGCCTTCATTTGGAATGTGATGTGCTGAATAACTGTTAAGGGTTCCCACAGCTCCCAGTTTACCTGACAACAGCAGATGTCTTTCCCAAGGTGAGAAAAGGGTCTCCAAGATCCTGTTGACCCGTGCAGCACCAGTGTGTTGAGCACTTTCAACTCACCTGTCTCCTTCCAGCTCCAGTTCAAATCCAGTTTGTCCACCAAGCAGGTACCACCCTCTTGGTGAAACTCAGTAGGCAGCCAGGTATCAGGATTTCCCAGTGTGGAGGTGCCAACCAGCAATGGACCAAGCAAACCCCCAGCCAAGGAGGTCTCCTGCTAATTGTGTTTCTGCAGCAGGTGGGAAAAGCTACAAAGAAAAAAAGGTGTTGGAAAATCCCTCAGAGGACTCCTGAAGCCATGAGGCTGCAAGGAGGGATGAGCACATTCCCAGGCTGGCCCAGGTCCCTGTGGGTTACTGTGGCTCTTGGGTCCCCTGCATGGGCAGCCCTGGAGGTCTGAGGACCACCTGGAGATGTCAGATCCTGGTTCCACTTCCTCCTTTGGTTGCTGTTGGTCTCCAACACCACAAGACTCTCCACCACCAGCTTTCTGGGGCTTCCACAGGTGCCACCAACCAGTGGGCAGCTCAGCTGAATGACAGTGCCACAGGGAGATGGTTTTTAGCCAAAAAGGAGATGCTTCTCATTTCATCTCCTTGCAGCAAAGACAACCCAGAGAAGAATGCAACGTAAGGCTCGGTGTGATGTAGCTGGGTAAGAGTCCTGTTGAAAAAAGCAGCTAATTAGTTAAGTAATATCCAGTGTTATTAATTCTCCAGCTCTGCTATCATCAATGTATTTGTAATAATAGTGTTTCCTCTGTAATAGCATTAATCATAATGGATTTACTAAGAAATTAAGGGAGAAGGGATATTATCTCCCTCGGGAATGTCATTTGACAGCAGCTCTACTTACTGTGCAGACTTTTATTGGTTTAATTCTGAATGTCTTGCTCATTAATCTGGTTTCTAACATGCCCTCACAAACACGCCTCTCTGAGTGGAAACCACAAGATGGTGAATGCAACCGCTGGGAGAGGTGGGCTCTGAGTAGAGCAGCCCCGGAGGAGCCCATCAAGTCCTTACAGAGGCTCAGCACAACCACACATGTTTTTTCCTGATGGGTGAGGACAGGAGTCCTGTCCTGCCCCGACAGGCCATGTCCACCTCTGCGCAACATCCTCTTTGTCCAGTTTGCTCATTCTCAGTTCCACACTTGAAAGCCTCTTGCCCTGGTGTGAGCTGGGCCAGAGCTGGTTCTGTTCAGCAGCTGGAACAGCGCTGGGGTTTGGGTTCAGCTGGGATTTGTTAGGAGAGAAACGCTGAGAACATCCCCATGTTGCATTTGTGTCCCTGGCACTGAAGGACTTTGTGTTTGTCCGTCTGCAAGCGCAAGATCTCAGGGGTGAGGAATATTGCCATGGATCAGCTCCATGGGCATTGGGCTCTGCCAAGGGGCTGTTCCATCTCCTGTCCCCCATGGGCAGGAGATCCATGAGGGGCTCTTCCTCTCTTGCTCTCTCTGGCTTTCGCTCGGGCTCTGGCTCTCCCGGGGTTGTGGTTTCAGGTCGGGATTGTGGCTCCTGTGGGATCGTGATCTGGGAACGGGCCGGGCTTGGTCGGTGGGTGGTGAGCAGTGGCACTGGGTGTCACTCGTTTTCATATTTTATTATTATTATCATCATTATTATTTTAATATCATTATTATTTTAAGTTTCCTTTTATTTCAATTATTAAACTGTTCTTATCTCACCCTACGAGTCTCCTTACCCTTGCTCCCCAATTCTCTCCCCTGTCCCCTGGGTGCAGTGGGATTTGGTTGCCAGCCCAGTGAAACCTCTTTTGGCATTTCCAGGGGAGCACAAAATATTCAGCATCTCTTCCTGACATTTATACCAAGCACAAAAAGGTTTAATCAAAACTTGATTTCCCATAACCCCTTCTCCTCCCAGCAGGCTTCTGGTTCAGGACACTTGCACCAAACCAGACTGTAGACCAACAGCAGCTTGTCTGAGCCACAGAATTATGTGAGACACCATCCAGGGACCCACACGCAGCTCACAGATGCCCAGACAGGAGCACCCATGCATCCCAGCATGGTCATGTTCCCATGGGAAACCTCAGCAGCTCAGTCTCACCATCCTCAGTAGTGCCCACCTGTGATCAGTGCATTCAGCTTCCACCAGCAGCTCCTTACTTATCAAAATTAAAGCCTGAATTATCTGCTAAAAATGAGATGATCTGATAAAAATTAAAGCCTGATAAAAATTAAAGCCTGAAGCGTTGCAGCTCAGGATTTTTACTCAGAGCTCAGCTTTCCTCGAGTAGTTTATGGCTGTGCATAAAGACGATGACATTTTTAATGCAGCCTGCATTAATCCCCTTCGATGACGTGCCCAGGAGCGCAGCAGGGCCATGCAGGTCATTTACCCGCTGGCAAGAAAATGAGCAGGAGGCAAGAAGTGCAGCACGTAGCAGAAATTCCCAGGAGGCTGCAGCAGCCAGGGCAGCTCTTCTCCAACCTGCCCTTCCCAACCAGCACAGCCATCCCCAGCGGTGGCCTCCGAGGAAACACAGGGGTTTCACAGATAATAAGAACATGGATTTGTTGTCCTTGTCCTTCACTCTTTGCAAAAGGACCCAGGGACAACCTGGTTCTTTTTTTTTTCACCCCAAGTTCTCAATACACAAACCTAATTTTTTTCTTTTTCTTTGTCCCTTTAATCTTTATTATTATTATTATTTTTGCCCCTTTAATTTGCAACAGTGACTTTCTGATAGTGGAAGAAGCCAAAAAGTCATCCCCTGTGCCCGGGATGAACCCTAGGAGAGTCACTGACTTGGGACGATGCCCAAGCTCCTGCCTGGGCTCTCTGCTTTTCAAAGCCATGAGCCTGTTTTTCCTCTGTTTTCATGTTTGCCATGTTTTGGTTCTAATTTGTTAAGCATGAGTTGCAGCCTGGGTAATTACATTTGTCTTAATTAGTATGTATTACCACACACCGCCACGCTGAAGAGACTTTTCTTCCTTGGCCAGCTCCTCACCACGGCTCTAACCCCACAACCATGAGCCCAAACTGCTGAGATAACACAGCCCATGGCCGCTGGGCTGCTGGCAACAAGCTGATTAAATACAGAAATGCCTTTTGCACACGTGTCCATAAATAAGTTATAAAGTTAGTGCAAAGCAGGATGTGTCCTTATTACTGTCTTATCCGGGTTTTTTGGGGAGCGAGCCTCACCTGTGGGAGAAGCTGTGATGCTTTGTGGGGTGTGGGAGCAAGGGGGTGTCACAGGGAGATACATCTGGGAAGGTGGAGAGTGGGTGATGGGCAGGTTGAAAGGAGACTTTAAAGATGTTTAAAGTGAAGATTTTAAACAAGACCTTAAAATCAGAGTGTACAGCTGGAGATGAAGCCCAGCTGCAGGGTCAGCTTTCCTGCCCATGCTGAGAAGCCACAACAGATTATGGATCAGGGCTGGAAAGCCAGGGTTGGGAGAGGGTGGGGGTGGTGTGTGGAGTGAGATAATTAAATGAGCAGAGATGGGGAAGATTAGTGGTAATACCCGGAATTTTGCCAAGCAACACCATAAGACTAGAAAACTATTAAATATAAAGAGTGTTCCAAGACACACGCCGGAGGTGAGCAATGAGGGAAATGATCCATTTTAATCCAGGGGGCAGGACATGGGGCTGGGGAGGGAATAACTGAGGGTGGGATGGTGCCTGCTGCCGCCTCTTGCTGATGGGTCTGATCCACCCCAGGCTGTGGGTGAGCAGGGTGTAAAAGTGCACAAATCCAGAAAGAAAATTAATGCCACATTTTGGTGGTTTCACCCTTTTGGCTTCAGCCAAACACAGTCACTCTCTCACTCTCCCTCCCCTCCCAGGAGTAGGGGGGAGAATTGGAAGGAAAAGGGCACGGAAACTCATGGGCTGAGATAAAAACTATTTACTAATTGAAACAAAATAATAATGATAACAACAGTAATAACAGAATATACAGGAGTGATGCCCAGTGCAGTTGCTCACCTCCTGCTGAGCCATGCCCAGCCTGTGCCAGCCAGCGATCCTGGAGCAGAGACAGTCCCCAAACCACAATGCCAGAAGAGTGAGAGCCTGAGCCATCCCTGAGGAAATATCCCTGATTTCCAGTCAACCCTGGTTAATATCCTGACATGACATGATATGATCTGGAATATCTCATTAGCATATCCAAATGCCAATTCTGGGTTTTGCTAATGACTACACTTCCCCCCTCCCAGTCCTTTGCACTCACAAGCTACCCAAACCCCATGTCCTTGTACCTTATCAACATTCTTCTCATACCAAATCCCCCACTGAAACCAAAGCACAGCGCTTGCTACCTACTGAGAAGAACATTAACTCCATCCCAACAAAACCAGGAGACATGTCCAGGTGAAGCCACAAATGCCATCTGTCCCCAGCTCTTTTGGATGTCAAACAGGTTAATCTCAGTCCTAGGTTATGATTGATACCACATGGAAGAACATGATTCCTCCACCAGGACTGGGGGATGGCGAGGATGTGGCAGGCAGAGCCTGGATGGGGTGCAGGGAAGAGGACAATTTGATTGGAACTCAGTTTATTTTCCGTGCCAGAGCTGCTTTCCTGAGTCTGGAATTTCCGAGGCAGCTGGCTTTGGGGCTGAGCATTGTTAAAAATGAACTGCCAGGTGCTACCAGCAAGTCACTGACTTTAGGAGGTCATTAACCAGTCCATTGAAATCAGCTTTCTCTTCCACTGCCATCCTCCTGCCAGGTGCCCGTCCATCCATCACTCCTGGCCTGGCACATCCATCTTGGTACCCAGCACCCTTCCCTTGGGTCTGTACTGTGGCAGGATTCGGGTGGGGTGAAGATGCTGCAGAGGATGTAGGTGAGAAATTCAATTGTCTGGCTGCATAAAAAGCACATTTTTGTTTGGAGATGGGCAATTTTAGCAGTCGTGGTGCTGACAAATGAAAAGCACTGGCTGGGGTCTGGTGGGGTTCAGACTGGGGCACTGTGGTCCCCCAAATCTCACTGCTTTTCCCCCCCCCCTTCCTCCCCATGGCTCATCCTGCACTGAAACTGCTTCACTTCTGCGATGCCACCAGTAGCACAGCCCTTCCCTGTGCTAGCCCAGCACTGGCCACAGAGCCCATCCTGATCCAGCCCAGGCTGGGCAGACACGTGGGAAGGAGCAGCCCCAATCCCCCCCCCTAAAAACCCACCCCCAGCAAACCGTGTGGGCACAGCCTCTTTGCTCTCCCATCCTTTTGTTCTTCTGATTTAAATTTGTTCTTGTGTCCCTTGACTCCCATCCAGGGGATAGAGATGATACCAAGTGCACTGCAAACCAAATCAAGTCCTGCAGCACAGCACTGGAGGGATTATGAGATTTGTCAATATTTGCTCAGGATTGAGGTGAAACTGAACTGAGTGAGGCTAAGAAATCATGTCAGATATTGGATTGTGAGAGCCCACGGTGGTGGCTGTTGAGGCATCACCAGCTGTGAAACAGAAAAATTATATATTTTTTCTTTTTTTGCTTTTTCTCCTCTCTCCTTTGTATTTCAACTTCAGGTAAATTGATTGTGAGTTACACATTGAACAGCCACAGAGACAACCAGCACAGAAAACCAGCGAGCTATAACGTGCTCAGCAGGGTGAGCTGATCTGCTCGTGTGCTTCCTAAGCATGGAGGGAAAAGCAACATCCAGAACAGAAGGTGCCACAGGCTGTGGCTCCTGCACCCCAACAGTCGGGTACAGAGCCCAGCTCACCCCAGGCAGCCCCCCACTACCCCTGCCTGCCCCCAGCACCCACCACTGCAGCTCAGTCCCTCCCCAGCCCCATAATCTGCCCCTCAAGCAGCACAGGAAGAGTGAGATGAGGCACGAAAGCAGCAAGTGAGAGCCAGAGATTTAAAATTTAAACATTTCTTACCCTGAGTGGAGGGAAACTGACTCAAAATATCTGCCTCAGCTGATCCGAACAGCTTTTAACCCCTGTTTGTGAGGGGCAGTGGTAGAAAGGATTGATTGCCCATAGACATAATCCTTTAGACATAAACCATTGATCAAGTCTGGGACTAGGATTGGATCCAGTCACACCTGGGCTCCTCTCTGAGAAAGAGTTTAGAGAGCAAGGGGGTCCTTTCCAAACCTCGTGACCCAACGGGAGGGTTTCCCTGACAGGTTTGTCTGACCCTGTCCTCTGTGCAGTAAATAATCAGGTGGACCTCGCCATTGAATCCTGTTGAATGAATGTCACATTGACCTTTGAACTTTGTTACTGCACAATTTTACATCAATAAATACATTGTCACAGCTCTTTTGTCAACCACGTGCGTAACTCACTGACTCTCTATCCACCACACCTGCCTGGTTGGCAACCTGGCCACAGCACCCAGTGGCAACGCCAAACACGGTCACAGGTTTGACTTTCCAAGGGGACAAGTCTACAGAGCTCCAGACGTATGGTCAGAGCTGTGAAATGTCTGTGGGAGCAGCTCTTTGTGTTCATCAACGGATGCTCCAAACTGGGGGGTTCACTAGACCCCAGCAGAGCAGCAGCCACGCTGCTGTCCCTCACCTCCAGCTGCCTGGGGCAGCCCCAGGAGGCACCCTGGACCCCTCCTGCACCCTCACCACAGGTTTGGGTACACCATGGGGAGCACCCATGGGTCCTCCATGCCAGCACATAACACCAGGACAACCAGGGTGAAGGAGAGACAATGAGACCCCCCAGAGCTGGCCCCAACCCCCATCCCAGCACTGCAGGATGTGGGGCTTCCCAAAGAGCCCCCACTGATGTGGTGGCCCTGAGGCCACCTGCTCCCCAGCAGCTTCAGCCTCATGGCCAGGTGCACTGACGTCACCAGCTGGCCGCTGGATATCACTTTTGCACAACATGACAACAGTTATCCAAAACATTTTTGTAAATAATTAGCGAAAAAATTAATGCAAAAGTCAGATGTAATTATCATATCAAACCCAGCATTAATTAGACAGCAGTGACAGATGGCTCTGCCCGCCCCCCCCGTACTACACATCCTCTCACAAGCATCTCCTCGGTCTGGGGGACACGTGTCGGCATTTTCTGCTGGGAATGTGTGTCCCATCACAGAGTTCAGCACTTGCTCCCCAGCTTGTGCCTGCAGGCAGCACACTGTTAACAGAGGCTGAAAAAACATGTTCTAGGTGCTTCTGCTCTCCTCGAATGGGGGTTACACAGCTCCCTGAAAGGAGGGTGGAGAGAGGTGGGGGTGGGTCTGTTCAACCAAGGACCAAGGGACAGGACAAGAGGAAATGGCCTCAAGTTGCACCAAGGACAGTTGAGATGGGATGTGAGGAAGAATTTCTTTGCTGCAAGGGTTCTGAGGCATTGGAAGGGGTTGCCCAGGGCAGTGGTGGAGTCCCCATCCCTGGAGGGATTGAAGAGTCGTGTAGACATAGTGCTGAGGGACATGGGTTAGTCATAGGGGACTTGTCAGTGTTGGGTTCATGGTTGGACTCGATGATCTTAGAGGGCTTTTCCAATTGAGGCCATTCTGTGACTCTGTTATGGGCATGAAACCCAGCATCTGACCTGGGGCTGGGAGGTTTCTCTTTCCTCCCCATGCCCATAAATGCCTGTAGGCTCCTGTGACAGTCATTATGGGTGTTTCTGTCCTGCATCTCTGCAGTCAGGGAGGAGCAGACCCAGGCAAGGACAAGGATGGACGCAGGCTTGTAGGACTCTCAGACCCTAAGAGCTGTTTGGGACAATAGACAGAGAAAATGGTTACATGTCTCATGGGGCTGCAGAAAGCCCCAGCCCAGCCCCAGCCATCAGCCCAGCAAACCCTCCTTCTCCCATGCTGCACACAGGAGCCCCAGAGCTGGGACACACCTTGAAGATGCCCCAAAGGAACAGCTTCATCACTGCAATGGGTCCTCAGGGACAGGCAGTGGAGCTGCTCCCCTCCCAGGAGCTGGGCCCCCACTTTTGGGGATGCTCAGCACAGCATGTGCTGCCTCCAGTGCTCCACCTGAGACAGGGAAGGTGATTTATCCCTCCTCACACAAAGCAAAGTCTTCCTGTTCCTGTGATGCCCCCAGGTCCAGCATCCCAACACCAGTGAGAGCTCAGTCGTGACCTGCCAGGCCTGGGGCAGGTGGCCTCTGCCAGAGCAGTGTCACAGAGGCAAAGGGTGTCCCGTTGCCATCAGGGTTCACATTCACTGCTGAACATTGTTCATTGGCACCTGTAGCAGCTCCACGTACAGCAACTTGCCATCAGGACACCACGTGGCAGATCTCCTGCTTCTTACCTGGCAGCAGAGGTAAAGGAAAGGAAGGTCTGGGGGTGCTGGGTAACAGCCACGCCACGGACACGAGAGGGACACGTGGCCGGGCAGGATGCTGACACGGCCTGAGATGGCCCTGTCTGCTCCGGGGCCTGTCCCACAACACAGTGCTGCTGCTCTGTGTCTCAGTTTCCCCACCTATAAACCAGTTTCACCACTTGAGCTGACAAGCCCAATATCCCTCTGTGCCATCAAACATCAGCTGATGGTTTTCTCTCTAGAAGTGTGAGAGCCACAAGCAGCCCCGAGCCCACCTGAGGTGGAAGTGGGACAGGTAGGTAAGGCAGGCTGGGGCTGAGAAGGTGTCCTCCTGCCTGCTCCTGCCTGCTGAGGGAACCTCTCCGGGGCTGAGGTTGGTTTGGAAGGGCCAGAGGGACTGTGGTCCCAACATCCATCTCCTTCACCACCCACGCTGGACCAGCTCTGCTCTAAGATCTCCTGAACCACACAGAGATGAAAATCCATCACGGCATTGCCATCTGCTGGTTATCCCTCCCAGACAAGCCTCCCCCCTGCCATGTCTCCCCAAAATTCCTTAGAGATCAACACCGTTACCTCTGGCTGCTCCTCTGGGCCCCCACAGCATCCCCAGGGCCAAATCCCGGTGGCACCGCTGGCCTCGGCCGGAGGAGCTGGGTGAGGAAGGCTCAGCTGGCTGCTGTGTGCCCAGAAAAGCAGCTGAGAGACTGGAAAAGGGGACTGGAGCTCTTCAGGGGCAGAGCTTCCCCCTCAGGGACAGAGGAAGGTGAATTTTAAAGCAGCAAAAAGAAATCGGTTTTCATTAAGAGCCAGCGACCCTCTCCCAGCACTCAAACATTGGGCTCTAACTTACAGAAGCTCAACACAGCTCAGGAAAGAGATTTTTATGGTTACAAACCTCATGGGGAGATGTTTTCCAGAGCAGAGGGATATCTGGCTGATGGACCATGGCTGCCTTTGGGCCGGGGGTGATGCCGGCAGCGTGTTCTCAGCAGCATCACCAGCACCCCAACACCTCCCCTCCCCAAGGCTGGTCATTGGCAGAGCACCCCGGAGCGTGACCCGCTGCTCAGGGCATGTGGCTTCGCACCCACCCCATCACCCACTGCAGAGGGATGGAGCTCAGGGACAGCACCCAGCAATGGGGTCAATGCCTTCCCCGGAATGTCCAGGGAAGAGCTGGGAAGGGTTTGCAGGAGCCCCTGTCCCACCTGCCAGCTGTGCCCACAGCATCAGTGTCAGCGTGTCTGTCCAGAAATGCAGTTTTGCCTCCAAGTGTTCAAGCAGGATATTGCACAGGCAGCATCAGCTGGGCTCATCCTCTTCCTCACCACAGTACAGCTTGCAAACTGTGTTGGCACAGTCTCTGGAGGAGGCTGAGGTGACATGGAGAAGGGGGACACGTGTGCACACACATGTGCGTGTACATTCGTGTGCAAGCACAGCAGAGAGGACAGGACACTCCAAGGACAATAGTTTTGGTTGTGCCTCTGTGTCTGAGATCCCAGCCTAAACCACACCAGTGCCCGAGACACCTGGGGTCCCCAACCCAGCATGACCCTAAAGAGCCCTGAAAGTCTCATTTCCATCTAACACCAAAGCCACCTTCTCCCTCGTGCCCATATGGAGTCCCTGGGGATGGCTGTCCCCAGCCAGGGCTGGGAGCTGCAGGGGCAGCTGATTTTAGAGAGCTCACCACGGATGAGGAAGATCTGAGCCATTTGGTCCTGCACATCACGTCCCTCCTGCCTGCTGACTGCTCTTCAGATCCCTGGGCAAAACCTCCTCACATCACACACATGGAGCCAGTCATGGAGGAGGATGGGGAACTTCACCCCATTAGCACAGCGAGTAACGAGAACAGGAACATGAGTGCAGGGAAATAGCAAAGCAACCAGCAAAGGGCAGGAGAAACCCAAGAACAGCAGGAGGGTGACATGAGCTGGCCAGGAGGACAGCACAAGCTGGCCCCAGATCCCTCCTTCACACCCATGGGACAGCCAACAAGGGATGCTCTCGGCCACAGCTCCAAGATGACACGTAGGAGGACGTGACCAGGTTCCCATAGCGCAGGAGAAACCTCCAATAATGCCCTAAAACGTGGCCTCAAAGTCCTGCCAACCGACCAGCTCAGGAGAGGCTCAGGAGAGCAGCAACGCCGGGAGCCAGAGGAGGAGGGGTGGGAACAGGCTGCTGAGAGCCACCAGAAAGCATCACTTTTGGTTAATGGACCTTGATGTTTGAAAATTAAGTCAAGAGAGCTCTTTTATTTGCCACAGGGCTGAGCATAATCCGAACGCCAGCAGGATTTAGAGGGGGAAGGAGCTTTCCAGATGAGCAGAGTGCAGTTTTGTCCTGAGAATCAAAATAACGATAAAAAATAAACAAGCAGGGGAGAAAGGCAGCGTTGAGTGCAGCACACAAATGTCAAACTCCAGCTCCTCTCAGCAGAGCTGTCACAAAAAGGGTTTAACCTGCGATATCGATTAGTGGTATCACAGCTCTTGAGTGAGAAGAGACTCGTCTTTACAGGCAGGCAAATCTCATAAACATGCCGCCTTCAGAGGCTTCAAGAAGCTGCTGGGTTTTCATGAAAGGGTTGAGGTTTAAACACAGGTCTGCAAAGGGATTAGAGAGAGTTGGTGATGGCATCTCCCGGGATGAAGTCACTTTGCCATAATAAACCAAGAGGTTGTCACAGGCTGGGGGTACCTGCAGAGGTGTGGAGAAGCCCATGGTGCTCCCTGGGGTGTCAGCATCCCCAGAGGAGGGGTGGGCTGACTGGGGAGACACCCTTGGCCCTGGTGTGGATGAGAAGCTCTCCAGCCCACTCTGCTTTTTGGATGTCCCACTCTGTTAAACACTCACCTGGCACCAGCGATGTGCAGGATGATGGAGGTGACCTCAGGACCCTGGGAGGTGACGTGCTACAGGGGTTGTGCCTGGGAATGGAGGAGCTGCATCACAGGAGCATCTGATGGGTTTCTGTGGTGGGGTTTCACAGAGGTGTGATGGGTTTGTGAAGCAGGGGCTGGTTTTGGTAGTGGGGAAAGGGACAGAGTGACAGAGGTGGGGCAGCAGCTGGTGTTTCAGTCAGGGAAAAGGAAGTCCCCAGGGCAAGCATGTCAACTGATCTACACTAAGTGACAGCCTCATACTGTCACTCCTCGATGAAGTGCCAGGCCTTGCACACGCGCAGAGTGCAGCAGCTCCTGAAGAGAAATCATCCCTGCTCCTTCCCACCGCAGCACCAACGAACACGGCTGAGACGGCACCTCGGCCCCTTTGAAAAAGGCCTCCTGCCTCCCACCACTGCCATTCTCACCTTCCTGAGCAGAGGACACAGGCTCTCCATGCCTGTAAGGAGCTGTCACATCTCCACCCATCCCTGAAGCAACCACGCTAAGGAACTTCCACCTCAAGGGCACTAGGAGCTGGTTCAGCCTTGTCCACGCTGTGGAAGTGAACTACAGCCACGTGTAGACACTCGGCCGCTTACCTCCACTGCTGCCTGCGGGCAGAGCCAGGCTCTAGAACCACCCCAGGAACCAGCTCACAATTTTTTTCTCCCCAGAGCTTTAAGTCCCTTCCTGCCAGTGCAGCTGGTGCTGAAGCCACGTCTGAACCCACCAGTACGGCCAGTGGC
>NW_010328413.1:15746-16499 GCF_000700745.2 Antrostomus carolinensis
CCCCTTGGTCCTTGGGTGAACAGCCCCACCCCCACCTCTCTCCACCCTCCTTGCAGGGAGTTGAAGAGAGCAGTTGGTAGCTGCTTCCTTCTACACTGCATCTTGCTCTGACAGGTGAGTTCTGCCCACAGAACGAGTCTGAGCAAGGCAGAAGAATGTTTTACTCCAAGCATTTTAGCTGCTCACTGATACAATGCAATATATCGAGGAATCTGGTGATATTCAAAGCGGACAGGTGATCAGTCCTCAGACATATTCATAAATTGCAGGATTAAGAAACCACCCCATCATTTATTAAAATAAGCAAGAAAAAATAGGCCATAAGAAATAAGGTTGCCCCAGCTGTGTGGCTGAAAGCAAACAGGAATCGTGGCACACACTCGTTACTGCATTTCCTTCTCGCTGTGCAGACTCGGTTCTTCCTTTAGTTAAAGCAATTGGCTAAATGAACAGGAAAGAAAACACAACCCAGGAAACAGCTGGGTTCCCAGGTGGTGTCTGTGTCACTCCATTGCTGATCTTCTACATCAGTAACCTTAAAAGCATTAACGGTCCTTATGGGATTTCTTTTTCCTCTCCCAACTACACCCGAACGCTTCTATTAAGACACTTCACTGCGCTTGAGATGCTCACCCAGAACTCCTACAACACTACTCCTTAAAATACAACATTTGTTATCACGGTGCACAACAGGTATCAGTTCTGTGATCAAAAGAAAAAATAAATAAAATAAAATTAAAATAAAATAAAATA
>NW_010328414.1:0-818 GCF_000700745.2 Antrostomus carolinensis
TAAAAAAAAATATCTAATGTAATCACAAGAGTGCCAAACACTTGGAGATGCCGGAGGGCAGCGATTCCCTCCCTGAGTTGAGCAGCACTCGGGGTTTTCTGCTCTTTCTAGGGCTCGGTTGATCTCTCGTGGGATTTTCTTTGACTTCTCTTTTCTAATCTTTCTTTTTAACTATTTTGCATGACGTGCATTAAAACAACAACAACAAAAAAAGGGATTAAAAAACAAAAAGCGCCTCTTGCACGAGGGCTCGTTGGTTTCTCGTTTTCTGTTTGCGACTCAGACCTCACGGCAGGGTTTCTTTCCTCCTTTTCTGAAATATTGTGTATGTTGCACTTTTTTTTACTAGACAGGGCTATTTCTGCAATGTCCAAATAAAAAGGAAAATGAAATAATAATGGCAAAATAAGAATAATAATAATAATCAATGCAGATCGACCGTGTTTTCCCCGCGTGCTGCCAGGGCCCAGCGCCGCGAGCGTCCCTCCCCGTCCGCCTAAATAATGCCAGAAATAACCGAGGGAAACCTCACTGCTCTCTGGAACGGACCCTCCACAGCCAGGGTCACATTGCACCCTGAATAATTAATTATAATTAATATTTATTTAGGGGATTTGGTTTGTTTGTTTGATAGGAAAACACCTCCAGGGCATAAATTTCATTGAAACATTCAATACGAGGTTCCAAAAGCAGCTGCTGGGGATAGTCCCCACCAGCCAAAAAAGCATCTGTCCTCTTTGCTGCAGAAAATGGGGATTTTCACCCCAAATTCCAGCCAATTCCCTGCAAACACCATCATTAATCATTGCCCAGGAGCC
>NW_010328414.1:865-10751 GCF_000700745.2 Antrostomus carolinensis
CGCCCGCCCAAGGACACGAGCAAACCTTTGTGCTGGGGAAATAAAAATATCATCACACCGAGGGAAACGGGTCCTGGGGACGGGGTTTGATCGCCAAGAAAGTAATATATTGCAATAAAATCAGCGTGCTGCTTCGTACGGCGATAGCCTGGGGGGGGAAATGATTATTTTGGGGTGGGACAGAGCACAAGCACCCCCATTTTCAGGGTGCCAAGGGTGTAAGAGTGGGCACAGCGCTCCCCTCCCCTGCACCTTTGCTATTTATTTCTCTTTTTTAACCCACGCAGCCTCTCACGTTGCAGGGTGGGATGGGGAGATTTTCTAAAATGCTCCCTAAAAAAAATATATCCCTAAAAATATATATATCCCTAATTATTTTGATTTTTTCCCCAGCGGGTTCAGCTCTGAGGTCGCGTGAGTTCGACTCAATGGACCCCACCAACCCTTTGCCCCCCAGATTTTCTATTCTGGGTGACCTGATGCACCTGCAAAGCACAAGATAGGCCCACAGGAGGGGTTTTTTGGGGTTTTTTTTCCCCAATCTAATGATTTTTGCCCCAAACAGCACCTGGGTGTGAGCTCAGAGCTTTGGGGAGAGCAGAGCATCCCTGCGGAGGGGACAGCGCTGGGCGGCTCATAAGACATCACCATGGGCTGGATGTGGCCACTGACAGCTGGTAAATTAAATTTACCAAAAACCCCCTGTTTTGCATGAATATCTGATCTCTGGGTCTGCCAGACCCAATTGTGCACTTTCTCCCATGCATCAAAAAAAAAACCTCTGAGCACACAACCCCCCCAAAACCCAGATGTGCTGGATCAGGGATGGGGTCCATGCACGTCCCCGAGATCCCCCCCCACCCAAGAACCCCTCGACACCTGGGGATGAATCAGAGAACAGCTAAAACCCGAGAGGGGAAGGACAGCTGAAAGAAGAGGAGATCCTGCTAAATTATAACCCATGCATCAAAAAAAAAACCTCTGAGCACACAACCCCCCCAAAACCCAGATGTGCTGGATCAGGGATGGGGTCCATGCACGTCCCCGAGATCCCCCCCCACCCAAGAACCCCTCGACACCTGGGGATGAATCAGAGAACAGCTAAAACCCGAGAGGGGAAGGACAGCTGAAAGAAGAGGAGATCCTGCTAAATTATAAACCGCAGAGCAGGAGAGCCCGGCGAGCCGGCGAGCTCGCTTAGGGGGGAGGATGCGGGATTTTGGGGTGAGAAAAGCAGGATGCAGGATGGATGGTGGGGAAAAGATGTGCCCAAGAGATCGAGCTGGGGATCCCCCAGCCACACATGATGATATAGCGAAGGAGGATTTAAGGATTAAGCTGGCCACGGGGCAGGAGTTTATTGCATATATTATTTAACAGATGGCCCGACGCAGGCGGCCGCTGCCTACGGTCTCCCCGGTGACCTTGGCCGGGAGATGCCGGGTGTCACCGTCAGGCTCTGGTTACAGGGACCAGAGGAAAAGTCCCCCCTGGGGAGCTGGCACCCAGTGCCAAATCCCCATGGAAACTGCTAAAAAACCCACAAACCCCAACCAAAAAAACACAACAAAGAACCCACCCAGCCCTGGTCCATATGGGCTGCTTGTTTTGGCAGCAGTACAGAGAGGAAAAAAAAAAAGGAGGAAAAAAAGAAAAAGAGCAGTTTGTGGGACCAGAGGAAAAGTCCCCCCTGGGGAGCTGGCACCCAGTGCCAAATCCCCATGGAAACTGCTAAAAAACCCACAAACCCCAACCAAAAAAACACAACAAAGAACCCACCCAGCCCTGGTCCATATGGGCTGCTTGTTTTGGCAGCAGTACAGAGAGGAAAAAAAAAAAGGAGGAAAAAAAGAAAAAGAGCAGTTTGTGGGTTTATATTTTATTTTATTTACCAAAGGAATCTCAGCACCTTTGGAAGAAGCAGGGTGACAAAGGGACGAGCGAGGTGCAAAGGTCACGGCGGCACCCAGAGCGCTTGCAAATCCCACTCCCAAAGGTGTTTTAATCCCATTTCCCTGGGGATTTTGGCATTGAGGGAAAGTGCTAAAGCACTGGCTCCCCCAGCAAAGCCAACCCCAGCCCCTTACACCCGAGAGCTGGGGGGATAAATATAAACCCATCTCTAAAACCACTCATTTTTCTGTGGGATTTACATCCCCACAGCAATTTGGGTGTCACCCTTTGCATTGCACAAGCCCCCCAGTGATGACACCAGACTTGGGGGTCCTGCAGCAGCAGACACCCATTTTGGGGCTGCACCAGTGCCTCCACCACTCATTTCCCACATCACTAGAGTGGTTTGAAATCAACCTCAGAAAAACACCCCAAAAATCAAGGGCAGGGAGCTGCAACCAGGGCAAGAGCACGGGGGAGCAGGTGAACCCCTCAAAGCGCTTCCCCCAAAAGGATGTCCATGTAGCAACCACCCAAAATAAATATTCTTCTTTTTTTTTTTCTTCTCTACAAAAACTAGGGCATGTTAAACTAGGCCAGAGCTCCCTTGCAAAGTGATTTATTTATCATGGGGGGGAGCAAGAAGGGACAGTGTGGGACAGGGGGCTGCAGGGATGCTCCATCCTGCCCCAAACGCTGTGGTTTTGGAGAAGAAAATGAGATCAATTTTTCCTCTTTTCTTGTTAAAAAAAAAACCCAACTTAAATAAATAAAAAAATCCCAATTACTCTGGAGGGGGCAGTTTTAGTGACCTTTGGTGGAGAAGACACAAAACCAGTCATTTTAATGGTATCAAACCTCTTTTGATCTATTCTCTGGAGACAGCCGCTGTTTTCAACCGCGTGCGGTTAATATTTTATACCAGAGCGTTACCAACATAAAACACGCTTTAGGAAAAGGGAAAAAAGATGAAAATATGAAGGAAATTTTGCCCTTTTTTCCCCCCCCTCTTCTCTTTTTAACGCAGGAATGACAAAACCCCAGCAGCTGCCCGCTCCCACACTCGAGATCTCTCTACCCATCCCTGCCGGGCGCTGGAGCCGTGGGCAATGGGGCTGGCCGAGGGGGATGTGGGGTGCAGCACCCATCTGGTGGGTGCTCCCCCATTAAACGAGCCCTTAAGACCTTTTTTTTTTTAAATTAGTTTTCCTACATTTTGGGGTTTTGCCCTGGAAAAAGGGCTTCTCGTGACATAGACCCAAACTGTTGCTTGTTCTGGGGTTTTTTTGGGGGATGTGGGTCCCCCATCCCCAGGCTCTTTGTCCCACAGCCACTAGAGGCCACTGAGGTTCTGTGATCCCACTGGATTTATTTACTCAGGACATTTGGACACAATATTTAATATCTAAAACTAAGGGGGGATAATAGGATAATGCACAGAGGCAGCAAACTTGAGGGCAGGGAAGGACTCACCCCCAAGCTTTGTCGGTACCCCCAGGGCATCCCCATCCCAGGGACCCCATGGGTGATGAGAAAAGCACTTTTCTCACCCCAAATCTGGCCAAGCCACTCAGCAGTCCAGGCTCATGCTGAGCTCTAGCCAGATTTTTGGGCGTCCCTCCCCAAGCTAAACATCTCCAGAGGATGGGGAAATGCTGCCCCATCTGCACCTTCCCTCCTGGGCCAGTGCTTGGAGGAGCTGGGCTCACCAGGAATTTTATAGAGGGATCAAGCAGCCTCTCCTGGGATGTGGCATTTCCCACCTGGGGAGCATCCTGGGGAAAAAAGAACCCCCCAAAACCCCAACAAAGCCTCCAGATCCCTGCTGCTGCCTGCCTCGAGGAGCCTGAAAGCAGAGCCGCCTGCCTCCCCAAGCTTCTTATTTTTCTTTTTGCCTGGAGTTAAAATTTCCAGGGTTTTATAAACAGCTGTTCCCGTTAATGAGGACTAAGCGAAACATCAGACATCTTAATTTATACATTGCTCAAGGTGTCAAACTGTTGCATTAACAATAACAAGTGGGAGACACCTCACCAAAAAATGAGAAAAGTTTCACTCGGCGCTAAAAGTCGAAGCAGATGCTCAAATAAAAACCAAACCTGAGCAGAGCACCAGGCTCTGCCACCCTGCCAACACTCTCCCAGTTAAATATTCAAGGTTTGGGGGGATTATTTATTTTTTGGGGGTTGGGATGCCCTGATAGCCTCATATTTGTGCAACTCAGGAGCATTTTTACACCCTCAGTGGGCAGGTGAGGAGTGTCGCTGCCTTCTCGGGGCTGCCCCAGTTCCCAGCCTCACTGGCCTTGGTAGATTTCCTGCTGGAGATTTTCCACACTGGTTTCTCCCCTGGGTTTTGGTGGGATGTGTCTGCAATAGCAATCACCCAACCTCCTGCCAGACATACAAAGGAAACCGGGAGGAATTAGGGGTCCCCTCCATTCAATGGCATTGCAATCATTAATATATATTATTTTTTGCAGAGGTGCATGTGTGACACCTGTGTGAGCCTGTTGCTTTGAAGACCTCGGTCCTCCCAACAGCTTTTAGGCATCTTCCCATTCTTCTCACCCTTTCCCATGGAGTTATACAGAAAAAGAGGAGCAAAGCAGCTGCCAGGAGCATCTCCCAGGGTCCCTGGAGCTTCATATACACACAGCTTAGAGCATCAGCCCCTTTACGGAGTGGAGTGGAAATAAAAGAAAATAAAAGCAAAATAACCAAACTACAAAAATAAACCCCCAAGAAAACCATGTGATTTAACACCCCAAAATACCCGGCGGTGAGTCACGGCGCTGGGTGCAGAGATGGGGCTGATCCAGCTCTGAGTCAGCCCGGCGGGCGCGGGCAGCCAGCACAGGCTGTGTTTGTACATCGCCCCCCCCCCACCCCCTGCAGCTCCCTGCTTCCCATTTTTGCTCTAAACCCACACAAATACAAACAAATTCCCCGTGACTCAGAGCCACACGACGAGGCTCAGCCTGTAGCATCCCCTTCTAGCCCCCCCCAGGGCTCCCCAAATCCCTAACAGTGCTGTAACGACGGGGCCGGACACACCGGTATCTTGTGAAAGTCAGGCCTGGGAACCCTTAAAGTATTTAGAGGGGCTTTTAAAAATGTACATTTTTGGAGGGACGCACACACAGAGGAGGTTCTCGCTGATAGAACTGCAAGGAAGCACTTAGGATTCCCCAACTAGCTCTAATTAATTAGCATTTCCTCAGCTTGGCATCATTTTAAAACTGAAGCATCAATTAATTCCCCTCAGTCGTGGCCAGAAGAAGTGGATACGAAGCAGAGACCCAGCCCAGGGCCAGCTGAGATGATGGGGTGAAGCCCCATGGGCAGGGCTCCCACATCATGAGGGGTTGTGGGTGCTGGTAGAGCTGGGACAAGGCTCAGCTCCCAGCTGGATGCAACCCAGTCCCAGCCCTTCCCAAGCCACATCACCCTCTAACATCCCCAGCGGGATGGAAAACAGCAAGAGACGCAGTTGATTTTGGAGGAGGTGCCTTTGGAAAGCTGCTCCAGGGTTATTTTCACCTGATTTGGACAAATACACAGTGAGGGAAACCCTTACAGCCAACAAACACCGTGTGCTAGGCTGAGTGGCGAGCAAGATCCAGCGTGGTGCTGAGCTGAGCTGCGCCCTGGGTTTAACCACCCACAGGGTTTAACCTCCTGGGATTCTCCCAGCCAGGTTAATCCCCAGCCTTGTCACCCAGGTTAACGCACTGTCCCCGTGTCACAGGTTAAGGGAAGGGAGAAGAACAGTTGCTCTGTGCTGTGAGCAGGATAAAACCCAGCAGCATCCTCAAACGGTTTCCATAGCGATGGATTCAGCCCCAAATCGGCCACGGGTGCCGAGGAAACAGGGGCAAGGATGGGGCACAAAAGGACATCCAGCACAGCAAAATAACAGGGTTTCCTTAAAAAAATGTAATAACTCTGCACCTCGGTGCACCAGGAACAGGTTGGTGCCATGGGGTGGCTGCAGCTGCACCCAGTGACACCCCCCAGGCCAGCCCCATCAGAGGTTTAGGGACCTGCCCCCCATCCCATCACCCCTACACGCAAATGCCACTCAGCACAGATCCCCACCAGCCCATTCCAGGTGGATCAACATTCCCAGTTTAATTCCAAGCCTGACTGGGATGTCCACAGCACTGCTCCAAGCCTTTCCTGGCTCTAGCCAGGAACAAACAGCCACAAGACCCCAAAACATTCATCCTACAGCTCTGAACGCCAGAAAATAAACACACCCAGGGAAGGTACGGGCAGGAGGGAGAGCCCAGGCGGGTGCACGGATGCTCCCGGGGGTACGGATGCCTCCAGACCCCACAGCCATGCCCACCGGCTGCAGTATGGTCACACAAGGCTCCCGGCATGAGCAGAAGCTGCAGCAGCACACACAGCCCCAAAGAGAAAGGAGAAGTGAACAGGGAGCAGGGCCCTGAAGCTGTGCTGTGGGATGGGATCCATTCCCTGAGCTCACCTCCCACAGGGATGTCCCGTGGGTCCCACAGCAGGGACATCACACAGCTGGAACCGTCCCTAAACGCAGTGGCACGACTCTCTGCAGCATGACCATCCCCATCCTTGCTGGGGAGACCCAAAACCAGAAGAAATTCAACCCACTGCAGCTCAAGTCCAGGAAAAAAACTGCCAAAAACCTCCAAACCAGTGAGCAGCACACACACCAGCCCTACAGCACCCAGCACACGTGTGCCTCCCCTTCCAGCCTCATCCTGGGGGGGTTCCCAAGGGAAGACTCATTTTTAAAGCCTTCAAACCAAGCAGGAAGGGTGTGTGATGGAGAAGAACTTTGCAGGGCTCAGGCAGGTCGGGAGCAGATGGGTGGGCATCAGCTTTGGGCTCCCAGCCCTCACCCCAGGAGGAATACGTGCTGCCTTGAGACCTGGATCACATCAGCCACATCAGGGCTGCATTTAACCAAAACCCCTGAAATTTTGCATGAGGAGACTCACTCTCTTTATCCACTAAAATACTAAATATCCACTAAATATCCACTATCCACTAAATTATTTCTCCCAGCTGAGGTGCTTCGGCATCATCTCATCTCATGGGCTTGCACAAGCACATGGCAAGAGAAGGCTGCAGTGAGCTGCAGACCCCCTCTCCCAGGGGATTCACACCCCACAGCCTGGATGATCCCACTTTCCAGGGGCTGTTCCCCCCCCAGAACACTCTTTTGGGGCTGGGACACACAATTCCCCCAACACCTTCCCACCCTGCAAACCCCCATATATTTATCACACTACCTGCATCCCTCCCTTTCCTCCCTCGTGCACAAAAAGGGTTAAAAAGAGCAACAAAAAAGCCCAGAAACCCCCTAATTTAATAAACTCACAGACCTTTAGCTTAGCTTTTTGCATATCTGCAATAAAATATCTGCACATCGAGGAAATTTCACAATTCTGACAATTAAAGTGATCTTTGCACAGGGAGGGGACAAGCACTTGCAGGACACGTGCTCACACATGGTCAAACACGTGGTCATGGGTGTATCCCAGCTTGACACACACTTCCCCTGGCAAAGGTGACTTTGCAGGTGGCACCAAAAAAAGAAAAATCCAGAAAAGGCCATTACAGAGGAGAGGGAAATTCTCCTGATTTAAATACAACCTCCAGAATCAACACTGCGAAGTCAGACACGTTCCCAAAGCTAAAATGAGCACTTACCAGTGACCCTTGGGTGGTGATATCAGCTCCTCGCAGCACAAGGGAACAAATGTCCTTCCTTCTGTCACACGTGGGCTGGGGAACAGCACAGGAACGGCACCAACGGGGCTGCAGCCACCCCAAAAACACAACCCTGGGATGGGGACAGAGCTCGCTGGCAGATTCACGCTCCCTAGAGCCCTAAACACACACCCATCCCTCCTCTGAAAACCCCCCAAACCTCAGCCTCAGGCCTTATATAGCTTTCAGGATAACTAATTTACAAAAACTCAGGGCAGCTGTTCTGGGTTTGAGCATAGGGGGCAGGAGGGGGGGAAAATCCAACCCAAAAAAGGCCTAAAACCCCAGGTGCTTAAATTGCTCCCAACCCCCAAGGTGAACATTGAACCGGCTGATTACCACTAAAAAAAAAAAATTAAATAAAACAAAATTAAGGTGATTCTCAACAAAGTGCACCTGTGGGGAGCCACAAAACTCTTCCCCAAACTCTCAGTGTTCTTGCAAAGAGCTGGGGGAGGCGGCGAAGGCGGCGTGTGAAAATGCGGGGCGGCCGGCAGCTATTTCTGCTCCGTGTCAGCACCCACTGACAGCAGCCGCGGTTTGATCTGCGCCCCTGAGAACACAGCACGGCTACGGGCCTGATTTGATATATCAAATCCATGTAGATAGATGTATTTCTGTGTTAGACCTGCGAGGTGTGGAGCTTGCTTGATTTTGGGGTGGAAAGTTTGGGAGTTTGAGGTCAAAGCGAGGTGCTGGTGGGTGCTGTGCTTTGGGATCTGCATTTTAGGGGTTCCCAGGACTCCTCATTCCCTCTTATCCCATGGGCAAAAGCCTCTGGAAATCCCTTTCTCCTTCCTTGTGCTCAAGGTCACTATTTGTTGGGTTTTTTTCCTCAGTTTCTAGGACTCGGAGATAGAACCAGGGAAATACAACCGATTGTGTAACATTTTGCTCAAAAAGCTTCTTAAACAGCCACATATTTCTATTGGATTTCCCTTGCCCTTTGCTGCTGATTACTGGAGTATTTATATATAAATAGAAGCTGTCTTCCCCGTAATCTGCTTGTTTCTCCTAATTAACTCGGGGCTGTTCTCATCGGGCTGCTCAGCTGCTGGGTTTTGGGGGTGCCAGGACCCAGTAATGCTCAGTGAACCCAAATCTGCCCAATTTCCTTCAGCGGCTGCAATTGCTTTTTAGCTGTTTTTGAGGCAGCAAAGCTCTCCCAGCACCCTGAGACTTGATTAAAAAACCCCTCCCAAGCCACCCCCAATTCCAAACTTTATGTGCTCAATATCAAGCCCAGCATCCAGCCCCATGCTCGGATACAGCTTCTTCACCAAACCTTCCTCCATCCTCACAAAGCTTTCCCTTAATTTATGGAATGTCTCAATTTGCTAATTATTTTAATCATTATTACTCATCTTTCCTCTTCTTCCCCCCCCCACCTCAATACTTCATCTTGGGCTTGTCAATCACTTTAATAGCTGTTTACAACCTATCATCAAGTCTTGCATAACATCCACATGACTTCGCTCAGATGCCTCCAACACCCAAAAGCTGCCCCTGAGCTCTATTTCGGGAGCGATGAAACCCACGGCACCAACCGGCCGCATCCCCCGCTGACATTCCTGGGCCTTGGGATGGGGAAAATCATAAGGAAAAAACATCCCTGAAAGCAAAAGAACCCCTGGTCTGGGTTTGGAGGGGGTTGAGGGCTTGTTTGGGTGGCTGCTGACCCCCTCCTCAGCATCGCAGAGAGATGTTGTTCTATTGGATTTATTTGGAGAAATCAGGAGGAAGAAGCATCCGGAGCAGCCCCGGATCACTCTGTGGATGCTTTTGGGGGGCTGCAGCTGCAGCATGGCCTCTACCCCCTGCTCTCCTCAGCAGCAATGGACACACACACACACACACACACATATATATAAAGTGCAGCAAACGTTGTTAAAAAGCTCATTTTCCAGCAAAGTTCTCCGCCCTGCGATGCCGGGGGTTGGCGGGCGGATGGGGGCAGAGGCACAATCTGTGCTCGAGCGGCTGCCGGCGCGTTGCCAGCCCTTTTCGGCAGGCGATGGTTGGGTTGTGGGGTGGGGAGGGACAATATGGTTCTTTTTTAAGCTCTCCCATCCTCCTCCTCCTCCTCCTCTCCTGCAGGTTTCATAACCCTTCAAAGCAAGGAAAAGCTCTTTTGGTTGCCGGTTAACGAGCCCCTGCGGCAGAGGAGCCGTGGCCCTGGCAGGGCAGGGAGGTTGGGCAGCTCAGTGTCCCCACTGTGGCAGGTGTTGGGA